>NW_026973762.1:145000-157500 GCF_035594125.1 Scylla paramamosain
GGCTTGCTGGTTTTTCCCATCCTTCACAACCCAACCGACACATATACACACACACACATTCTCTCTCTCTCTCTCTCTCTCTCTCTCTCTCTCTCTCTCTCTCTCTCTCTCTCTCTCTCTCTCTCTCTCTCTCTCTCTCTCTCTAACTCCCTTCGTGATTTCTGGCATCTAGCCAAAAAGTATCTCCAATAACTTTGCTGCTTCTTCTTTCCCTACTCTATTTCAACCAGATGGCACCACTGCTATCGCATCTATTTCTAAAGCTGAAATCTTTGCTCAAACCTTTGCTAAAAATTCTACATTGGACGATTCTGGGCTTGTTCCTCCCTCTCCTCCACCCTCTGACAACTTCATGCCACCTATTAAAATTCTTCGCAATGATGTTTTCCATGCCCTCGCTGGCCTAAACCCTCGGAAGGCTTATGGACCGGATGGGGTCCCTCCTATTGTTCTCCGAAACAATGCCTCCATGCTTGCACCTTGCCTATTCAAATTCTTTCAGCTCTGTCTGTCAACACTACCTTTCCTTCTTGCTGGAAGTTTACTTACATTCAACCTGTTCCTAAAAAGGGTGACCGTTCTAATCCCTCAAACTACCATCCTATTGCTTTAATTTCCTGCCTATCTAAAGTTTTTGAATCTATCTTCAACAGGAAGATTCTTAAACATCTATCACTCCACAACCTTCTATCTGATCGCCAGTATGGGTTCCGTCAAGGCCGCTCTACTGGTGATCTTCTGGCTTTCCTTACTGAGTCTTGGTCATCCTCTTTTAGAGATTTTGGTGAAACTTTTGCTGTTGCCTTGGACATAATTATCAAAAGCTTTTGATAGAGTCTGGCACAAAGCTTTGATTTCCAAACTACCCTCCTACGGTTTCTATCCTTCTCTCTGTTTACTTCATCTCAAGTTTCCTTTTTGACCGTTCTATTGCTGCTGTGGTAGACGGTCACTGTTCTTCTCCTAAATCAATTAACAGTGGTGTTCCTCAGGGTTCTGTCCTGTCACCCACTCTCTTCTTATTATTCATTAATGATCTTCTAAACCAAACTTCTTGTCCTATCCACTCCTACGCTGAAGATACCACCCTGCACTTTTCCACGTCTTTTCATAGACGTCCAACCCTTCAGGAGGTAAACATATCACGCAGGGAAGCCACAGAACGCCTGACTTCTGATCTTTCTAAAATTTCTCATTGGGGCAGAACAAACTTGATATTGTTCAATGCCTCAAAAAATCAATTCCTCCATCTATCAACTCGACACAACCTTCCAGACAACTATCCCCTCTTCTTCAATGACACTCAACTGTCCCCCTCTTCTACATTGAACATCCTCGGTCTGTCCTTTACTTATAATCTGAACTGGAAACTTCACATCTCATCTCTAGCTAAAACAGCTTTTATGAAGTTAGGTGTTCTGAGACGTCTCCGCCAGTTTTTCTCACCCCCCCAGCTGCTAACTCTGTACAAGGGCCTTATCCGTCCATGTATGGAGTATGCTTCACATGTCTGAGGGGGGTTCCACTCATACTGCTTTTCTAGACAGGGTGGAATCAAAAGCTTTTCGTCTCATCAACTCCTCTCCTCTAACTGACTGTCTTCAGCTTCTCTCTCACCGCCGCAATGTTGCATATCTAGCTGTCTTCTACCGCTATTTTCATGCTAACTGCTCTTCTGATCTTGCTAACTGCATGCCTCCCCTCCTTCCGTGGCCTCGCTGCACAAGACTTTCTTCTTTCTCTCACCTCTATTCTGTCCACTTCTCTAACGCAAGAGTTAACTAGTATTCTCAATCATTCATCCCTTTCTCTGGTAAACTCTGGAACTCCCTGCCTGCTTCCGTATTTCCACCTTCCTATGACTTGAATTCCTTCAAGAGGGAGGTTTCAAGACACTTATTCATCATTTTTTGACCACTGCTTTGACCCCTGTATGGGACTGGCATTTCAGTGGGCATTTTTTTTATTACATTTTTGTTGCCCTTGGCCAGTGTCCTTCCTACATAAAAAAAAAAAAAAAATAGTAGTAGTAGTAGCAGTAGTAGTAGTAGTAGTAGTAGTAGTAGTAATGCTATTTTTCATATATTTAGTAATTTTTTTTTTTCATATTATTATTTATATTTATATTTTTTGTTTTGTTTTGACATTCATACGAATGCTATAAAGGTGAAGCATAGAAATTTATTTGATTAATTAATTAATTTATATATCTATTTATTTTGATTTTTTAAATTAATTAATTTATTTATTTTTATTATTATTATTTTTTTTTTTTATGTCTCTATGATAAGCAAAGCATTATAGAATTTATGAAAGCACATATCCTCTAGAGTCTTGCCCTACAAAAGATTCTGTAAAGTAAAAAATAAAGGGAATAAGTGTCAGTGACGTTTGATGAATAGAGGAAGGCGTGGCAGAAATTACCATAAAACGTATATAAATGAAAATTTATCTTCCTCGTATTTTCCAACTTGCGTTTGCTTCTTGAAAATTTAACTGGGTGGGTCATATAGCAGACATATTGTTCTTTCCTCCATTGTAGTTTGTTTCCAGCAAGCCCCCTAAATAAAGTTTCTGTTTTTTTTTTTTTTTTTTTTTTTTTAAAGAAATGAGGAATTACATTCTAACGCTGATCACTGAGCGGAGCGTAGACGAGCTGCTATCCTCAAGGACGTTACCTCTCTCTCTCTCTCTCTCTCTCTAAATAAGACTTTAAATAAAAAGAATATATATATATATATATATATATATATATATATATATATATATATATATATATATATATATATATATATATATATATATATATATATATATATATATATATATATATATATATATATTAAAAGACAATGAATATCCTCTGGGGAAGGGGTGACAATCCTTATTTAACCCTTAATTTCAGTTGAATTTTGACAAGTCTACGTTAAAATGTTTCCATTTTTCTGCAGTGATAAAGAAACGTAGAGGGGTAGCTAATATATTTAATTGTTAATTGTATCTTTTTTTCTTTCTTTTTTTCATTTATTCTTTTATTAATTTTTCTTTTCATTGCTTAATTATGCATTATGCCGACACTGCAGGTTACAATTGCAGATATTGCAAGTATTTTTGACACAATACAAGTACATCCAGCTAAACTATTGCTACAGTATAGAGAGAGTATTTCGATTACATACCTTATTCTTCATCTTCTTTTCTTCTTTTTTTTTTTTTTAATAAATATAATAATAAATAAATAAGTAAATAGGTATTGTCAAATGAAATCGTCGAGATTACGCAGGGGTTTCGGGCAATACTTGGATGGGTGACTACACAAGCCTCATCTGTCTGAAAAAAAAAATAAATAAATAAAAAAAATAAGAATAAGAATAGGGAGAATGAACGAAAATTTTAAGTAATAAAGATAACAGTAAGAATTATTATAACAAGAATAAGAAAAATTACAATAAAGGAATATAAAAAAAAAGAAAGAAAGCATCCCATGTCTTTCTTCCTAATTGTCATAGAAGGGTGAATTCTTTTGTATATTTTCCAACATTTCCAATACAACGATATGAATGGGGGAAGAAAGAATAAGAATAATAGAAAGAAGGCCTCCCAACACCTAGTTCTCCGGTCTTGGCCAATTAGCTAACGGCGGGATCAGCGCAGTTAAGCAGGGGGTCCGGGAAGAACTTGGATGGGTGACCACAAAAGCCTCATCTCTCTGAGAATAGAAAAAAATAGCAATAAGAATGAGGAGAATGAACGAAAAACGAAAATAATAAAATAACAATAACAACTATAATAAAAAAAAGAAGATTAAGAATAAAAAGAACAAAAATAAGGGAAAAAAGTAATAATATATCTCTCTTGCTAATTGTCGTAGAATTATGAATGAAGGGTTAATTTTAGTGCATATTTTCCAACATTTTCAGCACAACAATGCAACAACAATACAGGAAAGAATAAGAATAAGAGAAATAAGCCCTCCCAACACCTTGTTCTCCGCTCTTGACCAATCAGCTGACGGCGGGATCAGCAAGGTTAAGCAGGGGGTCCGGGCAGAACTTGGATGGGTGACCGCACAAGCCTCATCTCTCTAAAAGTAGGATAAATAAGAATAAGATAAGGAAGAATAATAAAAAAAAATGAAAATAATAAAGATAACAATATTAATTATGACAAGAATAAGAAAAAAATAGAATAAAAAGAATGAAAAAAATAAGAATATCACAACTTTCTTGCTAATTGTCTTAGAATTTTAAATGACATGTCAGTTCTGCTGTATATTTTCCAAGATTTGTTATGAATGAGGGAAGAAAGAATAAGAATAAGAATAAGAATAAGAACAAAATGAATTAGACTAACAATAATGATCACATCTTTCATGCGGTGACTGCGTGGGCGATGAGCCTCACTGGACGTTTCTGACCAATCACAAGGCAGGGTTGGAGTCGTCGGGCCCACCCGATTCATATATAAAGGGATTTTGTGGGAAGCGCGGGCAGACTCAGCTGAGTGTTCGTTGTGAGTTGTTGTTACCACAACTATGGCACGTACCAAGCAAACGGCTCGCAAGTCCACTGGTGGCAAGGCGCCCCGCAAGCAGCTTGCTACAAAGGCAGCTCGCAAGTCTGCTCCAGCCACTGGAGGTGTCAAGAAACCCCACCGTTACAGGCCTGGAACCGTTGCTCTCCGTGAGATCCGCCGTTATCAGAAGAGCACTGAGCTGCTTATCAGGAAACTGCCTTTCCAGCGCCTGGTGCGTGAAATTGCTCAGGATTTCAAGACTGACCTCCGCTTCCAGTCCTCTGCTGTCATGGCTCTCCAGGAAGCTTCCGAGGCTTACCTCGTGGGTCTGTTTGAGGATACCAACCTGTGCGCCATCCATGCCAAGCGCGTGACTATCATGCCAAAGGACATCCAACTGGCTCGTCGCATCCGTGGCGAGCGTGCCTAAGAAGTCATCCACGAATGATCTTCATAACAGCAATATCTAGGCCCTTTTTAGGGCCAAACATCTCTTTCATTAAAGAATTTTCATAGACAATCTGTTTGGTTTTGTGGAAGAAAATATTTATTTTCCATCTTTCAGTATCAGGTATCGACTTTCAACTCAATATCCTTCCCCCCTTTTTTTTTTTTTATATTATTATTATTATTCCCTCTTCCATGGCCATATCTCTTTCACTTGGGAGAATTTTTATCTTTCTTTATCTCTATTTTTTTTTTATCTTTTCTTTATCTCCACAGAATAATAATCACGATAATAATAAGCATAATAATAATAATAATAATAATAATAATAATAATAATAATAATAATAATAATAATAATGATACAATAATTATTATAATAATAATCATAATAAAAACAACAATATTAATATTATTAATAATGATAATAATAATAATAATAATAATAATAATAATAATAATAATAATAATAAAAATAATAATAATAATAATATTAATAATAATAACAATAATTATAATAATAATGCATTTGTCTATATCGTATCTTTTTTCCTTTTCAAGTGTGGCTCCAATGGAGCCGGGTATTATTTTATACTGGCAGCAGTATACTGGCCGCCTGTTTACTTGGAGGAGGTATACTTGGTAACAGCCTTGGTGCCTTCAGAAACAGCGTGTTTTGCCAGTTCACCAGGCAGAAGAAGACGGACAGCGGTCTGGATTTCCCGGCTGGTGATGGTGGAGCGCTTGTTATAGTGTGCCAGGCGGGATGCCTCGGCAGCGATGCGCTCGAAAATGTCATTCACGAACGAGTTCATGATTGACATGGCCTTGGAGGACACGCCAGTGTCTGGGTGGACTTGCTTGAGCACCTTGTAGATGTAGATGGAGTAGCTCTCCTTCCTCCTGCGCTTCTTCTTCTTGTCGCCCTTGGCAATGGCCTTCTGTGCCTTGCCAGCTTTCTTGGCAGCCTTTCCTGATGCTTTGGGAGGCATAGTGTCGCCGTACTGCTGTGAGAACGAGTGTGCGTTTTCTCACTGACTGACTGACTGATAGATTGCCACTTCGTGGAGTGGCGCGGGCCTTTTTAGCCTAAAGGCGGCCCACAGGTGGCTTCCGTTGATAGGAGATAGGAAGACAAGTCTGCATGCCACTAGGGGAGTCTGACTTGCCCGCCTATAGCGGAGTGTCGATACACTCCTTGTGGTTTGAGGATACTGTCTTTCCTGTGTCTTGTCCAGTGTTAAGTGTCCAGCCTCCTTTCCTTTGTGCTCGGGGGAGTCTGACTTACTCGCATGTAGCGGAGTGTCAGAGACACCCCATCGCAGCATAGGAGGAGACTGTTCGGAATAAAAAGAGTGTTGTTTTACCTGGGTGGCCGAAAGGCATTCACCATCTGTATCAGTCTGTTGGTGTCTGTTTGTTGCAGTATGTGTGGTGCGTCGTGTGCGTGTCTGTGTAGGAACGGAGCTGTGCTTGGGCAGTCTTCAATGTAGTGTCGTAGGGGTGTGTACGAGGGTGTGTCGCAGTGTTCGCATGTGAGTGGTAGTGTATCGTTGAGCTCGGCTAGGCAGTGGTAACCGAGTCGTAGTCTGTGTAATCGTGTACGTGTGCGTCGTGTTAGTGTGTCATCAGGTGGTGCGGTGTTTGCAGTTGCTGTGCCATACCAGGTTGCACTTGGTGACCCTTCAGCAATCTGACTTCTTACTGCTTGGGTGCATAATTGCTTGCAGGTTTTCTTGGCGGTGCTGCTGACTTGCGCTCGGGATGGTACTACGTGGCTCGTCACAGTAGGGAGTAGGAGTCCATCTTTCGCTGCAGTGTCTGCTAAATCGTTTCCTGTGATATTAGTGTGGCTGGGGATCCAGTTAATTGTGATGTTCCTGTTCCTTCGGCGGATGGCCTGTGCGTTGGCATGGATGGTGGTGATGAGGCGTATGTTGTCTCCTGAGTGTGTTTGCTGGAGGCACTGTATGGCGCCCAACGAGTCGGTGTGGATAAGGATGTCTTTGTGTTTGTGAAGTGCATCTTCTAGTGCCTTCCCGATGGCAGCTAGCTCAGTTTGGAGGGTGGAGGAGTGGTCGGGGAGGCGGAATATGCCTGTTCCTGTGTGGTGCACGAAGGCTGCTGCTGCTCTGTGTGTGTTGGGGTCCACTGATCCGTCTGTGAAATAGACCTCCATGTTCCTGTCATTCACTGCGTGAAGAGCTTGTTGGGCTTGGGCTGCGAGGGCGTCGGCGCTGAGAGATCTTTTGCTGGCAGTTAGTTTGGTAACAGAGAAGTGATAATCAGACTCTTGCCATGGAGGAGGTGGTTGATAGTCGGGGTGCTGGGCATCTGTTGTTCTTGCGGTTAATGGTGTTTGCATCTGTAGCGTCTTAATGCCCTGAGCCATTTTCTGTGCCCAAGTTTTCTTGGTAAAGAGTTCTTCATTGTGGGCGAGACTCTGATGAACTTTTCTGGCGGCTGTTGTGTATTTGGTTTGGGAAAGTGTCTTGGCAAGGAGTGAGGTGTTCATGGCATGGATACGATGGGCAAGTAGTGGTAGATCGGCCTCCGCTCTCATGTTGACAAGCTTCGTCCAGCGAGGTGCCCCCAACATGATGCGGAGCGCTTCATTTTGGAGTTTCTCGAGGTCCTCCATCTTGTATGGTGATATGGTGGCTAGAAGTGGGGCTGCGTAGTCTACAATGGACCTTATGGCCTGGATGTAGAGTAGCCTAAGCACTTTAAAGTTGGCACCGCCTTCTGTTGCAGTGATGGCTCTCATAGCTTTGAGCCTGGTGTTGGTTCTTTCTTGTATGGACCTCACGTGCCGTCTGAATTCTAGGTTTTCATCCATCCATATTCCTAAGTAAGGATGTTGGGTTGTCCATTCAATTTCATGGGGCTGTACTTGAAGGGGTGCATGGGGTCTCCCGCCGTTGAAGTACATGGCCTTTGTCTTCTCGAAGTTTATTTTTAGTCCTAGGGAGTTGCACTTCTTGGCGACTGCGGTGATGGCATTCTGTGCTTTTCGGAGGTGGAGTGGCCCCGTTGTGATGATGGCAATGTCATCGGCGTAGCACAGAATCTTGGAGCCTGTAGTGAGTGGAAGTGACACAAGCTCCTCCATTAGGGTGTTGAACAGGTGTGGACTGAGGATGCTTCCTTGGGGTGTGCCGTTTTCAAAGGTCGCGTAGTTGGAGAGGCGACCCTGGAACTGCACCCGTGCTTTTCGGCCAGTGAGAAAGTCTTTTACCCATGCCAACAGGTTCCCTGCCACTCCTTTCTTTGCGAGGGCTGTCAGAATGGCTCTTGCGTTTGCCAGCTCGAACGCCTTTTCCATATCTAAGAAGATGACTACGGCCTTCCTTCCAGATATGGATGTCAGCATGTCAAAGAGGCAATCCCTTGTTCCGATGTTTCGAGTGTAGGCAAAAATGTTTTCGTGTAGTGGGCCAGCCACCCAATGTAGTCTGTTTAGGACCATTCTCTCAGCTGTCTTCCCAAAGCAGCTTAGCAGAGAGATTGGCCTTGTTTTGCCTGGGTCTCTTGGCTTCGGAACTGGGTGTATGGTTGCCTCTTTCCAAGCTGATGGTAGAAGTCCTGTAGCGTATGAGGTGTTGATTATTTTGAGGAGCTCATCTTGTGCTGCTTCACCTCCTTTTCTGATCATGGAGTATGTGATTTTGTCCGCACCGGCAGCTGTGTCGGGTCTGGGCTGTAGCGCCTTCTGCAGTTCCCGGGGCGTAAAGGCTGTGTCTGCTGGGTGTCTTTGTCTACAGGCTTGTTGGATGAAGGTGTCTTGGGCTGGACGTTGCTCTTCAAGCTTGGCTAGGGACGCGGGGCTGAGCTGCGCTGGGCTGGCTCTGTGAACGTAAGTTTGTAGAAGTCTGGCGGCTTCCCTCTCTGGGTCTGGGTGTGTAGGTGCTCTCGGTGTCCTCTTGCCGGTTGCAGTTTTCACGTGCTTCCAGAGGTCGCTGAGAGTGGTGTGGGCGTTCATGCCGGAGCACCATTCCAGCCATTTTTCTGTTTTTATTGCCTTTTTCCCCTCTCTCGCCGTCCTGATGGCAGCACGCAGGAGTCCCCTTGTGGTCTCTGTGTTGTGTGTTCGGTTGAGTTTTCTTGCTTGATTTATCCGGTGGTTATATTCTTTGACTCTCTGATCATAGTACCAGCGATCTTTATAGTTATGTGTTGGTTTCTTCGTTTTAGGAATGGCTTTGTTTGCTGCATGGTGGAAGGCGTCAACTAGCCGATGTTCCAAGTCATCTGCTGTGAGGCCGGATTCTGTCTGGGCTAGGTGATGGAGGATTTCTTCTCTAAATCTCGGCCAGTCTGCCTTTTTCGTGTTCCATCTGGGGACGAGTGCTGGGGTGGAGGGTTTTTCACAGTTGATTTTGATGGTGGTAGCAAAGTGGTCACTGGCGAGGTGGTCATGTAGCTCCCACTTTGCCCCGTGGCTGAGATGGGGAGAGGCAAAAGAGAGGTCAAGGATACCGCCTTGGATGTGTGTGGGCTCTCCTATGGTGTTCAGGAGAGTTGCCTCGGGAACGTTGGCCATTACTTCAGCTAAATGTTGCCCGTCTCTGTTCTGTCTTCTTGATCCGAGGATGGTGTGATGGGCGTTGAAGTCTCCCCCGATGAAGACACTTGTTGTTGCGCAGAGGGCAAGGAGTTCACTGATCTCGAGGGGTGTCACGAGGTTGTTGTATATGTTGTAGACTTGGATGGGTCCGTGGCGGAGTTGGAGGGTGATTCCTAGGACCTCGGTTCGATCACCGCAGTCGACAGGATTGTTGATCTTTTGGCTTGGTATGCAGCTTTTAACTAAGATGGAGCAGCCTCTTGTCTGTCTGTCTATGGCCGGAAGGTGGTATGCAGTGTATCCTGAGAAGCGGGTTTGTGTGTCCTGAGGCAGGCCCGTCTCTTGTAGCAGGATGACATCCCAACTATTTTCGTATGCGTCTGCCATTAGGAGGTGGTGTTTATTTGATATCGTGCAGCAGTTCCACTGCAGGATTTGGAGCGCCTGTCTTTGTGCTTCTTGCACGTCTTCTTCTCTGTCTGTGTTTCCTGTGTCGTTTGTGTGAGTGTCGTCGTTGGTGTCAGGGTGAGTGTCATATCCATTGTTTGTGTTGGTGGTGTTGCTGGGTTTGTTTGCTGTGGAACACTGCGCCGGTTCTGTGTTATCCCGAGGGCCGCCTTTTCTCTCGCGATGTTCGCCGAGGCGGGAGTGATTCCCTTGTTGGTTTGAGGAGCTGGCATCAGTGCGGGTGACTGGCTGCGTGGCCGAGGCGAGGAGCTGCGGCTGGTGGGTGGCTGCTGGAGTGCTGACCGCTTCTTGCACACTTTGGCCACAACTTGTTCCGATAGTGTGGTGATGTCTTCCGACGGTATTTGTTTTCCCAGCATGGAGACGAGGGCAGTGGCAAACGTCTGGAACATCGCCTGCAGGTCCTGCTTGGAGAGAGTGATGTGTTCTGTTTGTCGAGTTGGTGGTCGTGATGCGTTGATTCGCTGTCGTGGCCTGCTGCCTGTCCTTGGTTGCTGTGCTGCTGTTCCTAGTGTTCCTAGTGCTGGAAAATCGGCGTTTGCTGTCATGTTTGGAGTCTGTTGTGGCTGTGCTGGTTGTTGTGGCTGTGCTGGTTGGCTGCCCAGGTCGAAGTGGCCGCCAGAGCTGGGCCATTGGTGGTGGCGAGAGAGGGGCGATGTCGAGTCATCCACTGGTGTTGGGAGGCCTTCTGAACATCGACTAACTCTCTCCTGGCTGTGCAGCTTTTGTTCCAGGCGTGATGTGGACGGTGGCAGTTGGGACACTTCGCTGTCGTTGTGCCTCCTTCTTTGTGCATCTTGATGCATTTTTCTGTCTCGTGGCTGCCGGCGCAGATTCCGCATTTCGTTGGTAGTGTACAGTTTTCTCAGTTGAAAAGTGGTATATATATTAGCGTGCCTACTCAGGATCAGGAGTCGCCACCTCAGCGAGCGTCCTGATTGGTCCAGACGCGCTCTGGGCCGATCTGATCTCGCGTATATATAGCCGTTTTTCCCAAAATTCACTACTTGCTCGCAGAGCTACCGACGAGGTTAGAGTACTCGCGCTCCTCATTTATCACCAACAACAACAACTACTACTACTACTACTACTACCACAACATCCATTATCATGTCTGGACGCGGCAAGGGAGGAAAGGTGAAGGGAAAGTCAAAGTCCCGTTCCAGTCGTGCTGGACTCCAGTTCCCGGTCGGCAGGATTCATCGCCTTCTAAGGAAAGGCAACTACGCCGAGCGCGTGGGTGCTGGTGCCCCCGTGTACCTTGCGGCAGTTATGGAGTACCTGGCTGCTGAAGTCCTTGAGCTTGCCGGCAATGCCGCCCGTGACAACAAGAAGACTCGCATCATCCCACGTCACCTGCAGCTGGCCATCCGCAACGACGAGGAACTTAACAAGCTCCTCTCCGGAGTCACCATTGCACAGGGTGGCGTGCTGCCCAACATTCAGGCCGTGCTCCTTCCCAAGAAGACTGAGAAGAAGTAAATAAAGGGCCTCCCTCCCCTTCAGCCAATATCACCATCAATCCGGCTCCTCTTCGGAGCCACACGTTCAAACATCTAGAGAGTTGTGTAGACTATACTGGTATATCAATAATAAGCAAGTAGTGTATTTATTTTCGAGTTAGTTATTTGTTATTATTATTATTATTATTTAGTCAGGCACGCAAGTGACCGAGAATAAATATGTATACTATATTTCTACTAATGTACCTGCTGTGTGTCACAGTGGAGAGTTGATTAGATGTGTTGCCTATTGTGATATGTTGAGCGTCTTTTTCATCTCAATGTATATTTTGTTTTATGAGAAACTGAGAACGATGAGGGGCGTGATCATTGAAATAAGTCAATGATAATAATAATAATAATAATAATAATAATAATAATAATAATAATAATAATAATGATAATAATAATAATAATAATAATAATAATAATAATGATAATAATAATAATACTTGGAGAAGACCTGATGAAGTGAGAAAGATGGTTATAATTAATAATGGTTTCTTTTCTTAGCTCAGATAGTGATAGTGAACATGGTTATGAGAAAGTAGTAGTAATAATAGTAGTCTATGGTCCTTCTTTCTTTTCATGTTTGTGGACCTTAAAAAGGTCCGGGAGATGATGTTATTCAATGATGATAATGCAAGCTGAATAGCTGGCACCATCTCAATAATGGAGCGATTTAACCACCAAATCCGTACAGGGTACGGCCCTGACGCTTGAGGGCGTAGACAACGTCCATGGCAGTAACGGTCTTACGCTTGGCGTGCTCGGTATAGGTGACAGCATCCCTGATAACGTTCTCAAGGAACACCTTGAGCACCCCACGAGTCTCCTCGTAGATGAGACCAGAGATGCGCTTGACGCCACCTCGGCGAGCTAGACGACGGATAGCAGGCTTGGTGATTCCCTGGATGTTATCACGCAGAACCTTACGGTGACGCTTGGCGCCTCCCTTTCCAAGACCCTTGCCTCCCTTGCCGCGGCCAGTCATGGTGATGA
>NW_026973762.1:162500-172500 GCF_035594125.1 Scylla paramamosain
TAACTGCATGCCTCCCCTCCTTCCGTGGCCTCGCTGCACAAGACTTTCTTCTTTCTCTCACCTCTATTCTGTCCACTTCTCTAACGCAAGAGTTAACTAGTATTCTCAATCATTCATCCCTTTCTCTGGTAAACTCTGGAACTCCCTGCCTGCTTCCGTATTTCCACCTTCCTATGACTTGAATTCCTTCAAGAGGGAGGTTTCAAGACACTTATTCATCATTTTTTGACCACTGCTTTGACCCCTGTATGGGACTGGCATTTCAGTGGGCATTTTTTTTATTACATTTTTGTTGCCCTTGGCCAGTGTCCTTCCTACATAAAAAAAAAAAAAAAAATAGTAGTAGTAGTAGCAGTAGTAGTAGTAGTAGTAGTAGTAGTAGTAATGCTATTTTTCATATATTTAGTAATTTTTTTTTTCATATTATTATTTATATTTATATTTTTTGTTTTGTTTTGACATTCATACGAATGCTATAAAGGTGAAGCATAGAAATTTATTTGATTGATTAATTAATTTATATATCTATTTATTTTGATTTTTTAAATTAATTAATTTATTTATTTTTATTATTATTATTTTTTTTTTTTATGTCTCTATGATAAGCAAAGCATTATAGAATTTATGAAAGCACATATCCTCTAGAGTCTTGCCCTACAAAAGATTCTGTAAAGTAAAAAATAAAGGGAATAAGTGTCAGTGACGTTTGATGAATAGAGGAAGGCGTGGCAGAAATTACCATAAAACGTATATAAATGAAAATTTATCTTCCTCGTATTTTCCAACTTGCGTTTGCTTCTTGAAAATTTAACTGGGTGGGTCATATAGCAGACATATTGTTCTTTCCTCCATTGTAGTTTGTTTCCAGCAAGCCCCCTAAATAAAGTTTCTGTTTTTTTTTTTTTTTTTTTTTTTTTAAAGAAATGAGGAATTACATTCTAACGCTGATCACTGAGCGGAGCGTAGACGAGCTGCTATCCTCAAGGACGTTACCTCTCTCTCTCTCTCTCTCTCTCTCTCTAAATAAGACTTTAAATAAAAAGAATATATATATATATATATATATATATATATATATATATATATATATATATATATATATATATATATATATATATATATATATATATATATATATATATATATATATATATATATATATATATTAAAAGACAATGAATATCCTCTGGGGAAGGGGTGACAATCCTTATTTAACCCTTAATTTCAGTTGAATTTTGACAAGTCTACGTTAAAATGTTTCCATTTTTCTGCAGTGATAAAGAAACGTAGAGGGGTAGCTAATATATTTAATTGTTAATTGTATCTTTTTTTCTTTCTTTTTTTCATTTATTCTTTTATTAATTTTTCTTTTCATTGCTTAATTATGCATTATGCCGACACTGCAGGTTACAATTGCAGATATTGCAAGTATTTTTGACACAATACAAGTACATCCAGCTAAACTATTGCTACAGTATAGAGAGAGTATTTCGATTACATACCTTATTCTTCATCTTCTTTTCTTCTTTTTTTTTTTTTAATAAATATAATAATAAATAAATAAGTAAATAGGTATTGTCAAATGAAATCGTCGAGATTACGCAGGGGTTTCGGGCAATACTTGGATGGGTGACTACACAAGCCTCATCTGTCTGAAAAAAAAATAAATAAATAAAAAAAATAAGAATAAGAATAGGGAGAATGAACGAAAATTTTAAGTAATAAAGATAACAGTAAGAATTATTATAACAAGAATAAGAAAAATTACAATAAAGGAATATAAAAAAAAAGAAAGAAAGCATCCCATGTCTTTCTTCCTAATTGTCATAGAAGGGTGAATTCTTTTGTATATTTTCCAACATTTCCAATACAACGATATGAATGGGGGAAGAAAGAATAAGAATAATAGAAAGAAGGCCTCCCAACACCTAGTTCTCCGGTCTTGGCCAATTAGCTAACGGCGGGATCAGCGCAGTTAAGCAGGGGGTCCGGGAAGAACTTGGATGGGTGACCACAAAAGCCTCATCTCTCTGAGAATAGAAAAAAATAGCAATAAGAATGAGGAGAATGAACGAAAAACGAAAATAATAAAATAACAATAACAACTATAATAAAAAAAAGAAGATTAAGAATAAAAAGAACAAAAATAAGGGAAAAAAGTAATAATATATCTCTCTTGCTAATTGTCGTAGAATTATGAATGAAGGGTTAATTTTAGTGCATATTTTCCAACATTTTCAGCACAACAATGCAACAACAATACAGGAAAGAATAAGAATAAGAGAAATAAGCCCTCCCAACACCTTGTTCTCCGCTCTTGACCAATCAGCTGACGGCGGGATCAGCAAGGTTAAGCAGGGGGTCCGGGCAGAACTTGGATGGGTGACCGCACAAGCCTCATCTCTCTAAAAGTAGGATAAATAAGAATAAGATAAGGAAGAATAATAAAAAGAAATGAAAATAATAAAGATAACAATATTAATTATGACAAGAATAAGAAAAAAATAGAATAAAAAGAATGAAAAAAATAAGAATATCACAACTTTCTTGCTAATTGTCTTAGAATTTTAAATGACATGTCAGTTCTGCTGTATATTTTCCAAGATTTGTTATGAATGAGGGAAGAAAGAATAAGAATAAGAATAAGAATAAGAACAAAATGAATTAGACTAACAATAATGATCACATCTTTCATGCGGTGACTGCGTGGGCGATGAGCCTCACTGGACGTTTCTGACCAATCACAAGGCAGGGTTGGAGTCGTCGGGCCCACCCGATTCATATATAAAGGGATTTTGTGGGAAGCGCGGGCAGACTCAGCTGAGTGTTCGTTGTGAGTTGTTGTTACCACAACTATGGCACGTACCAAGCAAACGGCTCGCAAGTCCACTGGTGGCAAGGCGCCCCGCAAGCAGCTTGCTACAAAGGCAGCTCGCAAGTCTGCTCCAGCCACTGGAGGTGTCAAGAAACCCCACCGTTACAGGCCTGGAACCGTTGCTCTCCGTGAGATCCGCCGTTATCAGAAGAGCACTGAGCTGCTTATCAGGAAACTGCCTTTCCAGCGCCTGGTGCGTGAAATTGCTCAGGATTTCAAGACTGACCTCCGCTTCCAGTCCTCTGCTGTCATGGCTCTCCAGGAAGCTTCCGAGGCTTACCTCGTGGGTCTGTTTGAGGATACCAACCTGTGCGCCATCCATGCCAAGCGCGTGACTATCATGCCAAAGGACATCCAACTGGCTCGTCGCATCCGTGGCGAGCGTGCCTAAGAAGTCATCCACGAATGATCTTCATAACAGCAATATCTAGGCCCTTTTTAGGGCCAAACATCTCTTTCATTAAAGAATTTTCATAGACAATCTGTTTGGTTTTGTGGAAGAAAATATTTATTTTCCATCTTTCAGTATCAGGTATCGACTTTCAACTCAATATCCTTCCCCCCTTTTTTTTTTTTTATATTATTATTATTATTCCCTCTTCCATGGCCATATCTCTTTCACTTGGGAGAATTTTTATCTTTCTTTATCTCTATTTTTTTTTTATCTTTTCTTTATCTCCACAGAATAATAATCACGATAATAATAAGCATAATAATAATAATAATAATAATAATAATAATAATAATAATAATAATAATAATAATAATGATACAATAATTATTATAATAATAATCATAATAAAAACAACAATATTAATATTATTAATAATGATAATAATAATAATAATAATAATAATAATAATAATAATAATAATAAAAATAATAATAATAATAATATTAATAATAATAACAATAATTATAATAATAATGCATTTGTCTATATCGTATCTTTTTTCCTTTTCAAGTGTGGCTCCAATGGAGCCGGGTATTATTTTATACTGGCAGCAGTATACTGGCCGCCTGTTTACTTGGAGGAGGTATACTTGGTAACAGCCTTGGTGCCTTCAGAAACAGCGTGTTTTGCCAGTTCACCAGGCAGAAGAAGACGGACAGCGGTCTGGATTTCCCGGCTGGTGATGGTGGAGCGCTTGTTATAGTGTGCCAGGCGGGATGCCTCGGCAGCGATGCGCTCGAAAATGTCATTCACGAACGAGTTCATGATTGACATGGCCTTGGAGGACACGCCAGTGTCTGGGTGGACTTGCTTGAGCACCTTGTAGATGTAGATGGAGTAGCTCTCCTTCCTCCTGCGCTTCTTCTTCTTGTCGCCCTTGGCAATGGCCTTCTGTGCCTTGCCAGCTTTCTTGGCAGCCTTTCCTGATGCTTTGGGAGGCATAGTGTCGCCGTACTGCTGTGAGAACGAGTGTGCGTTTTCTCAGACTGACTGACTGACTGATAGATTGCCACTTCGTGGAGTGGCGCGGGCCTTTTTAGCCTAAAGGCGGCCCACAGGTGGCTTCCGTTGATAGGAGATAGGAAGACAAGTCTGCATGCCACTAGGGGAGTCTGACTTGCCCGCCTATAGCGGAGTGTCGATACACTCCTTGTGGTTTGAGGATACTGTCTTTCCTGTGTCTTGTCCAGTGTTAAGTGTCCAGCCTCCTTTCCTTTGTGCTCGGGGGAGTCTGACTTACTCGCATGTAGCGGAGTGTCAGAGACACCCCATCGCAGCATAGGAGGAGACTGTTCGGAATAAAAAGAGTGTTGTTTTACCTGGGTGGCCGAAAGGCATTCACCATCTGTATCAGTCTGTTGGTGTCTGTTTGTTGCAGTATGTGTGGTGCGTCGTGTGCGTGTCTGTGTAGGAACGGAGCTGTGCTTGGGCAGTCTTCAATGTAGTGTCGTAGGGGTGTGTACGAGGGTGTGTCGCAGTGTTCGCATGTGAGTGGTAGTGTATCGTTGAGCTCGGCTAGGCAGTGGTAACCGAGTCGTAGTCTGTGTAATCGTGTACGTGTGCGTCGTGTTAGTGTGTCATCAGGTGGTGCGGTGTTTGCAGTTGCTGTGCCATACCAGGTTGCACTTGGTGACCCTTCAGCAATCTGACTTCTTACTGCTTGGGTGCATAATTGCTTGCAGGTTTTCTTGGCGGTGCTGCTGACTTGCGCTCGGGATGGTACTACGTGGCTCGTCACAGTAGGGAGTAGGAGTCCATCTTTCGCTGCAGTGTCTGCTAAATCGTTTCCTGTGATATTAGTGTGGCTGGGGATCCAGTTAATTGTGATGTTCCTGTTCCTTCGGCGGATGGCCTGTGCGTTGGCATGGATGGTGGTGATGAGGCGTATGTTGTCTCCTGAGTGTGTTTGCTGGAGGCACTGTATGGCGCCCAACGAGTCGGTGTGGATAAGGATGTCTTTGTGTTTGTGAAGTGCATCTTCTAGTGCCTTCCCGATGGCAGCTAGCTCAGTTTGGAGGGTGGAGGAGTGGTCGGGGAGGCGGAATATGCCTGTTCCTGTGTGGTGCACGAAGGCTGCTGCTGCTCTGTGTGTGTTGGGGTCCACTGATCCGTCTGTGAAATAGACCTCCATGTTCCTGTCATTCACTGCGTGAAGAGCTTGTTGGGCTTGGGCTGCGAGGGCGTCGGCGCTGAGAGATCTTTTGCTGGCAGTTAGTTTGGTAACAGAGAAGTGATAATCAGACTCTTGCCATGGAGGAGGTGGTTGATAGTCGGGGTGCTGGGCATCTGTTGTTCTTGCGGTTAATGGTGTTTGCATCTGTAGCGTCTTAATGCCCTGAGCCATTTTCTGTGCCCAAGTTTTCTTGGTAAAGAGTTCTTCATTGTGGGCGAGACTCTGATGAACTTTTCTGGCGGCTGTTGTGTATTTGGTTTGGGAAAGTGTCTTGGCAAGGAGTGAGGTGTTCATGGCATGGATACGATGGGCAAGTAGTGGTAGATCGGCCTCCGCTCTCATGTTGACAAGCTTCGTCCAGCGAGGTGCCCCCAACATGATGCGGAGCGCTTCATTTTGGAGTTTCTCGAGGTCCTCCATCTTGTATGGTGATATGGTGGCTAGAAGTGGGGCTGCGTAGTCTACAATGGACCTTATGGCCTGGATGTAGAGTAGCCTAAGCACTTTAAAGTTGGCACCGCCTTCTGTTGCAGTGATGGCTCTCATAGCTTTGAGCCTGGTGTTGGTTCTTTCTTGTATGGACCTCACGTGCCGTCTGAATTCTAGGTTTTCATCCATCCATATTCCTAAGTAAGGATGTTGGGTTGTCCATTCAATTTCATGGGGCTGTACTTGAAGGGGTGCATGGGGTCTCCCGCCGTTGAAGTACATGGCCTTTGTCTTCTCGAAGTTTATTTTTAGTCCTAGGGAGTTGCACTTCTTGGCGACTGCGGTGATGGCATTCTGTGCTTTTCGGAGGTGGAGTGGCCCCGTTGTGATGATGGCAATGTCATCGGCGTAGCACAGAATCTTGGAGCCTGTAGTGAGTGGAAGTGACACAAGCTCCTCCATTAGGGTGTTGAACAGGTGTGGACTGAGGATGCTTCCTTGGGGTGTGCCGTTTTCAAAGGTCGCGTAGTTGGAGAGGCGACCCTGGAACTGCACCCGTGCTTTTCGGCCAGTGAGAAAGTCTTTTACCCATGCCAACAGGTTCCCTGCCACTCCTTTCTTTGCGAGGGCTGTCAGAATGGCTCTTGCGTTTGCCAGCTCGAACGCCTTTTCCATATCTAAGAAGATGACTACGGCCTTCCTTCCAGATATGGATGTCAGCATGTCAAAGAGGCAATCCCTTGTTCCGATGTTTCGAGTGTAGGCAAAAATGTTTTCGTGTAGTGGGCCAGCCACCCAATGTAGTCTGTTTAGGACCATTCTCTCAGCTGTCTTCCCAAAGCAGCTTAGCAGAGAGATTGGCCTTGTTTTGCCTGGGTCTCTTGGCTTCGGAACTGGGTGTATGGTTGCCTCTTTCCAAGCTGATGGTAGAAGTCCTGTAGCGTATGAGGTGTTGATTATTTTGAGGAGCTCATCTTGTGCTGCTTCACCTCCTTTTCTGATCATGGAGTATGTGATTTTGTCCGCACCGGCAGCTGTGTCGGGTCTGGGCTGTAGCGCCTTCTGCAGTTCCCGGGGCGTAAAGGCTGTGTCTGCTGGGTGTCTTTGTCTACAGGCTTGTTGGATGAAGGTGTCTTGGGCTGGACGTTGCTCTTCAAGCTTGGCTAGGGACGCGGGGCTGAGCTGCGCTGGGCTGGCTCTGTGAACGTAAGTTTGTAGAAGTCTGGCGGCTTCCCTCTCTGGGTCTGGGTGTGTAGGTGCTCTCGGTGTCCTCTTGCCGGTTGCAGTTTTCACGTGCTTCCAGAGGTCGCTGAGAGTGGTGTGGGCGTTCATGCCGGAGCACCATTCCAGCCATTTTTCTGTTTTTATTGCCTTTTTCCCCTCTCTCGCCGTCCTGATGGCAGCACGCAGGAGTCCCCTTGTGGTCTCTGTGTTGTGTGTTCGGTTGAGTTTTCTTGCTTGATTTATCCGGTGGTTATATTCTTTGACTCTCTGATCATAGTACCAGCGATCTTTATAGTTATGTGTTGGTTTCTTCGTTTTAGGAATGGCTTTGTTTGCTGCATGGTGGAAGGCGTCAACTAGCCGATGTTCCAAGTCATCTGCTGTGAGGCCGGATTCTGTCTGGGCTAGGTGATGGAGGATTTCTTCTCTAAATCTCGGCCAGTCTGCCTTTTTCGTGTTCCATCTGGGGACGAGTGCTGGGGTGGAGGGTTTTTCACAGTTGATTTTGATGGTGGTAGCAAAGTGGTCACTGGCGAGGTGGTCATGTAGCTCCCACTTTGCCCCGTGGCTGAGATGGGGAGAGGCAAAAGAGAGGTCAAGGATACCGCCTTGGATGTGTGTGGGCTCTCCTATGGTGTTCAGGAGAGTTGCCTCGGGAACGTTGGCCATTACTTCAGCTAAATGTTGCCCGTCTCTGTTCTGTCTTCTTGATCCGAGGATGGTGTGATGGGCGTTGAAGTCTCCCCCGATGAAGACACTTGTTGTTGCGCAGAGGGCAAGGAGTTCACTGATCTCGAGGGGTGTCACGAGGTTGTTGTATATGTTGTAGACTTGGATGGGTCCGTGGCGGAGTTGGAGGGTGATTCCTAGGACCTCGGTTCGATCACCGCAGTCGACAGGATTGTTGATCTTTTGGCTTGGTATGCAGCTTTTAACTAAGATGGAGCAGCCTCTTGTCTGTCTGTCTATGGCCGGAAGGTGGTATGCAGTGTATCCTGAGAAGCGGGTTTGTGTGTCCTGAGGCAGGCCCGTCTCTTGTAGCAGGATGACATCCCAACTATTTTCGTATGCGTCTGCCATTAGGAGGTGGTGTTTATTTGATATCGTGCAGCAGTTCCACTGCAGGATTTGGAGCGCCTGTCTTTGTGCTTCTTGCACGTCTTCTTCTCTGTCTGTGTTTCCTGTGTCGTTTGTGTGAGTGTCGTCGTTGGTGTCAGGGTGAGTGTCATATCCATTGTTTGTGTTGGTGGTGTTGCTGGGTTTGTTTGCTGTGGAACACTGCGCCGGTTCTGTGTTATCCCGAGGGCCGCCTTTTCTCTCGCGATGTTCGCCGAGGCGGGAGTGATTCCCTTGTTGGTTTGAGGAGCTGGCATCAGTGCGGGTGACTGGCTGCGTGGCCGAGGCGAGGAGCTGCGGCTGGTGGGTGGCTGCTGGAGTGCTGACCGCTTCTTGCACACTTTGGCCACAACTTGTTCCGATAGTGTGGTGATGTCTTCCGACGGTATTTGTTTTCCCAGCATGGAGACGAGGGCAGTGGCAAACGTCTGGAACATCGCCTGCAGGTCCTGCTTGGAGAGAGTGATGTGTTCTGTTTGTCGAGTTGGTGGTCGTGATGCGTTGATTCGCTGTCGTGGCCTGCTGCCTGTCCTTGGTTGCTGTGCTGCTGTTCCTAGTGTTCCTAGTGCTGGAAAATCGGCGTTTGCTGTCATGTTTGGAGTCTGTTGTGGCTGTGCTGGTTGTTGTGGCTGTGCTGGTTGGCTGCCCAGGTCGAAGTGGCCGCCAGAGCTGGGCCATTGGTGGTGGCGAGAGAGGGGCGATGTCGAGTCATCCACTGGTGTTGGGAGGCCTTCTGAACATCGACTAACTCTCTCCTGGCTGTGCAGCTTTTGTTCCAGGCGTGATGTGGACGGTGGCAGTTGGGACACTTCGCTGTCGTTGTGCCTCCTTCTTTGTGCATCTTGATGCATTTTTCTGTCTCGTGGCTGCCGGCGCAGATTCCGCATTTCGTTGGTAGTGTACAGTTTTCTCAGTTGAAAAGTGGTATATATATTAGCGTGCCTACTCAGGATCAGGAGTCGCCACCTCAGCGAGCGTCCTGATTGGTCCAGACGCGCTCTGGGCCGATCTGATCTCGCGTATATATAGCCGTTTTTCCCAAAATTCACTACTTGCTCGCAGAGCTACCGACGAGGTTAGAGTACTCGCGCTCCTCATTTATCACCAACAACAACAACTACTACTACTACTACTACTACCACAACATCCATTATCATGTCTGGACGCGGCAAGGGAGGAAAGGTGAAGGGAAAGTCAAAGTCCCGTTCCAGTCGTGCTGGACTCCAGTTCCCGGTCGGCAGGATTCATCACCTTCTAAGGAAAGGCAACTACGCCGAGCGCGTGGGTGCTGGTGCCCCCGTGTACCTTGCGGCAGTTATGGAGTACCTGGCTGCTGAAGTCCTTGAGCTTGCCGGCAATGCCGCCCGTGACAACAAGAAGACTCGCATCATCCCACGTCACCTGCAGCTGGCCATCCGCAACGACGAGGAACTTAACAAGCTCCTCTCCGGAGTCACCATTGCACAGGGTGGCGTGCTGCCCAACATTCAGGCCGTGCTCCTTCCCAAGAAGACTGAGAAGAAGTAAATAAAGGGCCTCCCTCCCCTTCAGCCAATATCACCATCAATCCGGCTCCTCTTCGGAGCCACACGTTCAAACATCTAGAGAGTTGTGTAGACTATACTGGTATATCAATAATAAGCAAGTAGTGTATTTATTTTCGAGTTAGTTATTTGTTATTATTATTATTATTATTTAGTCAGGCACGCAAGTGACCGAGAATAAATAT
>NW_026973762.1:177500-187500 GCF_035594125.1 Scylla paramamosain
TTTTTGACCGTTCTATTGCTGCTGTGGTAGACGGTCACTGTTCTTCTCCTAAATCAATTAACAGTGGTGTTCCTCAGGGTTCTGTCCTGTCACCCACTCTCTTCTTATTATTCATTAATGATCTTCTAAACCAAACTTCTTGTCCTATCCACTCCTACGCTGAAGATACCACCCTGCACTTTTCCACGTCTTTTCATAGACGTCCAACCCTTCAGGAGGTAAACATATCACGCAGGGAAGCCACAGAACGCCTGACTTCTGATCTTTCTAAAATTTCTCATTGGGGCAGAACAAACTTGATATTGTTCAATGCCTCAAAAAATCAATTCCTCCATCTATCAACTCGACACAACCTTCCAGACAACTATCCCCTCTTCTTCAATGACACTCAACTGTCCCCCTCTTCTACATTGAACATCCTCGGTCTGTCCTTTACTTATAATCTGAACTGGAAACTTCACATCTCATCTCTAGCTAAAACAGCTTTTATGAAGTTAGGTGTTCTGAGACGTCTCCGCCAGTTTTTCTCACCCCCCCAGCTGCTAACTCTGTACAAGGGCCTTATCCGTCCATGTATGGAGTATGCTTCACATGTCTGAGGGGGGTTCCACTCATACTGCTTTTCTAGACAGGGTGGAATCAAAAGCTTTTCGTCTCATCAACTCCTCTCCTCTAACTGACTGTCTTCAGCTTCTCTCTCACCGCCGCAATGTTGCATATCTAGCTGTCTTCTACCGCTATTTTCATGCTAACTGCTCTTCTGATCTTGCTAACTGCATGCCTACCCTCCTTCCGTGGCCTCGCTGCACAAGACTTTCTTCTTTCTCTCACCTCTATTCTGTCCACTTCTCTAACGCAAGAGTTAACTAGTATTCTCAATCATTCATCCCTTTCTCTGGTAAACTCTGGAACTCCCTGCCTGCTTCCGTATTTCCACCTTCCTATGACTTGAATTCCTTCAAGAGGGAGGTTTCAAGACACTTATTCATCATTTTTTGACCACTGCTTTGACCCCTGTATGGGACTGGCATTTCAGTGGGCATTTTTTTTATTACATTTTTGTTGCCCTTGGCCAGTGTCCTTCCTACATAAAAAAAAAAAAAATAGTAGTAGTAGTAGCAGTAGTAGTAGTAGTAGTAGTAGTAGTAGTAATGCTATTTTTCATATATTTAGTAATTTTTTTTTTTCATATTATTATTTATATTTATATTTTTTGTTTTGTTTTGACATTCATACGAATGCTATAAAGGTGAAGCATAGAAATTTATTTGATTAATTAATTAATTTATATATCTATTTATTTTGATTTTTTAAATTAATTAATTTATTTATTTTTATTATTATTATTTTTTTTTTTTATGTCTCTATGATAAGCAAAGCATTATAGAATTTATGAAAGCACATATCCTCTAGAGTCTTGCCCTACAAAAGATTCTGTAAAGTAAAAAATAAAGGGAATAAGTGTCAGTGACGTTTGATGAATAGAGGAAGGCGTGGCAGAAATTACCATAAAACGTATATAAATGAAAATTTATCTTCCTCGTATTTTCCAACTTGCGTTTGCTTCTTGAAAATTTAACTGGGTGGGTCATATAGCAGACATATTGTTCTTTCCTCCATTGTAGTTTGTTTCCAGCAAGCCCCCTAAATAAACTTTCTGTTTTTTTTTTTTTTTTTTTTTTTTAAAGAAATGAGGAATTACATTCTAACGGTGATCACTGAGCGGAGCGTAGACGAGCTGCTATCCTCAAGGACGTTACCTCTCTCTCTCTCTCTCTCTCTCTAAATAAGACTTTAAATAAAAAGCATATATATATATATATATATATATATATATATATATATATATATATATATATATATATATATATATATATATATATATATATATATATATATATATATATATATATATATATATATATATATATATATTAAAAGACAATGAATATCCTCTGGGGAAGGGGTGACAATCCTTATTTAACCCTTAATTTCAGTTGAATTTTGACAAGTCTACGTTAAAATGTTTCCATTTTTCTGCAGTGATAAAGAAACGTAGAGGGGTAGCTAATATATTTAATTGTTAATTGTATCTTTTTTTCTTTCTTTTTTTCATTTATTCTTTTATTAATTTTTCTTTTCATTGCTTAATTATGCATTATGCCGACACTGCAGGTTACAATTGCAGATATTGCAAGTATTTTTGACACAATACAAGTACATCCAGCTAAACTATTGCTACAGTATAGAGAGAGTATTTCGATTACATACCTTATTCTTCATCTTCTTTTCTTCTTTTTTTTTTTTTAATAAATATAATAATAAATAAATAAGTAAATAGGTATTGTCAAATGAAATCGTCGAGATTACGCAGGGGTTTCGGGCAATACTTGGATGGGTGACTACACAAGCCTCATCTGTCTGAAAAAAAAATAAATAAATAAAAAAAATAAGAATAAGAATAGGGAGAATGAACGAAAATTTTAAGTAATAAAGATAACAGTAAGAATTATTATAACAAGAATAAGAAAAATTACAATAAAGGAATATAAAAAAAAAGAAAGAAAGCATCCCATGTCTTTCTTCCTAATTGTCATAGAAGGGTGAATTCTTTTGTATATTTTCCAACATTTCCAATACAACGATATGAATGGGGGAAGAAAGAATAAGAATAATAGAAAGAAGGCCTCCCAACACCTAGTTCTCCGGTCTTGGCCAATTAGCTAACGGCGGGATCAGCGCAGTTAAGCAGGGGGTCCGGGAAGAACTTGGATGGGTAACCACAAAAGCCTCATCTCTCTGAGAATAGAAAAAAATAGCAATAAGAATGAGGAGAATGAACGAAAAACGAAAATAATAAAATAACAATAACAACTATAATAAAAAAAAGAAGATTAAGAATAAAAAGAACAAAAATAAGGGAAAAAAGTAATAATATATCTCTCCTGCTAATTGTCGTAGAATTATGAATGAAGGGTTAATTTTAGTGCATATTTTCCAACATTTTCAGCACAACAATGCAACAACAATACAGGAAAGAATAAGAATAAGAGAAATAAGCCCTCCCAACACCTTGTTCTCCGCTCTTGACCAATCAGCTGACGGCGGGATCAGCAAGGTTAAGCAGGGGGTCCGGGCAGAACTTGGATGGGTGACCGCACAAGCCTCATCTCTCTAAAAGTAGGATAAATAAGAATAAGATAAGGAAGAATAATAAAAAAAAATGAAAATAATAAAGATAACAATATTAATTATGACAAGAATAAGAAAAAAATAGAATAAAAAGAATGAAAAAAATAAGAATATCACAACTTTCTTGCTAATTGTCTTAGAATTTTAAATGACATGTCAGTTCTGCTGTATATTTTCCAAGATTTGTTATGAATGAGGGAAGAAAGAATAAGAATAAGAATAAGAATAAGAACAAAATGAATTAGACTAACAATAATGATCACATCTTTCATGCGGTGACTGCGTGGGCGATGAGCCTCACTGGACGTTTCTGACCAATCACAAGGCAGGGTTGGAGTCGTCGGGCCCACCCGATTCATATATAAAGGGATTTTGTGGGAAGCGCGGGCAGACTCAGCTGAGTGTTCGTTGTGAGTTGTTGTTACCACAACTATGGCACGTACCAAGCAAACGGCTCGCAAGTCCACTGGTGGCAAGGCGCCCCGCAAGCAGCTTGCTACAAAGGCAGCTCGCAAGTCTGCTCCAGCCACTGGAGGTGTCAAGAAACCCCACCGTTACAGGCCTGGAACCGTTGCTCTCCGTGAGATCCGCCGTTATCAGAAGAGCACTGAGCTGCTTATCAGGAAACTGCCTTTCCAGCGCCTGGTGCGTGAAATTGCTCAGGATTTCAAGACTGACCTCCGCTTCCAGTCCTCTGCTGTCATGGCTCTCCAGGAAGCTTCCGAGGCTTACCTCGTGGGTCTGTTTGAGGATACCAACCTGTGCGCCATCCATGCCAAGCGCGTGACTATCATGCCAAAGGACATCCAACTGGCTCGTCGCATCCGTGGCGAGCGTGCCTAAGAAGTCATCCACGAATGATCTTCATAACAGCAATATCTAGGCCCTTTTTAGGGCCAAACATCTCTTTCATTAAAGAATTTTCATAGACAATCTGTTTGGTTTTGTGGAAGAAAATATTTATTTTCCATCTTTCAGTATCAGGTATCGACTTTCAACTCAATATCCTTCCCCCCTTTTTTTTTTTTTATATTATTATTATTATTCCCTCTTCCATGGCCATATCTCTTTCACTTGGGAGAATTTTTATCTTTCTTTATCTCTATTTTTTTTTTATCTTTTCTTTATCTCCACAGAATAATAATCACGATAATAATAAGCATAATAATAATAATAATAATAATAATAATAATAATAATAATAATAATAATAATAATAATAATAATGATACAATAATTATTATAATAATAATCATAATAAAAACAACAATATTAATATTATTAATAATGATAATAATAATAATAATAATAATAATAATAATAATAATAATAATAATAAAAATAATAATAATAATAATATTAATAATAATAACAATAATTATAATAATAATGCATTTGTCTATATCGTATCTTTTTTCCTTTTCAAGTGTGGCTCCAATGGAGCCGGGTATTATTTTATACTGGCAGCAGTATACTGGCCGCCTGTTTACTTGGAGGAGGTATACTTGGTAACAGCCTTGGTGCCTTCAGAAACAGCGTGTTTTGCCAGTTCACCAGGCAGAAGAAGACGGACAGCGGTCTGGATTTCCCGGCTGGTGATGGTGGAGCGCTTGTTATAGTGTGCCAGGCGGGATGCCTCGGCAGCGATGCGCTCGAAAATGTCATTCACGAACGAGTTCATGATTGACATGGCCTTGGAGGACACGCCAGTGTCTGGGTGGACTTGCTTGAGCACCTTGTAGATGTAGATGGAGTAGCTCTCCTTCCTCCTGCGCTTCTTCTTCTTGTCGCCCTTGGCAATGGCCTTCTGTGCCTTGCCAGCTTTCTTGGCAGCCTTTCCTGATGCTTTGGGAGGCATAGTGTCGCCGTACTGCTGTGAGAACGAGTGTGCGTTTTCTCAGACTGACTGACTGACTGATAGATTGCCACTTCGTGGAGTGGCGCGGGCCTTTTTAGCCTAAAGGCGGCCCACAGGTGGCTTCCGTTGATAGGAGATAGGAAGACAAGTCTGCATGCCACTAGGGGAGTCTGACTTGCCCGCCTATAGCGGAGTGTCGATACACTCCTTGTGGTTTGAGGATACTGTCTTTCCTGTGTCTTGTCCAGTGTTAAGTGTCCAGCCTCCTTTCCTTTGTGCTCGGGGGAGTCTGACTTACTCGCATGTAGCGGAGTGTCAGAGACACCCCATCGCAGCATAGGAGGAGACTGTTCGGAATAAAAAGAGTGTTGTTTTACCTGGGTGGCCGAAAGGCATTCACCATCTGTATCAGTCTGTTGGTGTCTGTTTGTTGCAGTATGTGTGGTGCGTCGTGTGCGTGTCTGTGTAGGAACGGAGCTGTGCTTGGGCAGTCTTCAATGTAGTGTCGTAGGGGTGTGTACGAGGGTGTGTCGCAGTGTTCGCATGTGAGTGGTAGTGTATCGTTGAGCTCGGCTAGTCAGTGGTAACCGAGTCGTAGTCTGTGTAATCGTGTACGTGTGCGTCGTGTTAGTGTGTCATCAGGTGGTGCGGTGTTTGCAGTTGCTGTGCCATACCAGGTTGCACTTGGTGACCCTTCAGCAATCTGACTTCTTACTGCTTGGGTGCATAATTGCTTGCAGGTTTTCTTGGCGGTGCTGCTGACTTGCGCTCGGGATGGTACTACGTGGCTCGTCACAGTAGGGAGTAGGAGTCCATCTTTCGCTGCAGTGTCTGCTAAATCGTTTCCTGTGATATTAGTGTGGCTGGGGATCCAGTTAATTGTGATGTTCCTGTTCCTTCGGCGGATGGCCTGTGCGTTGGCATGGATGGTGGTGATGAGGCGTATGTTGTCTCCTGAGTGTGTTTGCTGGAGGCACTGTATGGCGCCCAACGAGTCGGTGTGGATAAGGATGTCTTTGTGTTTGTGAAGTGCATCTTCTAGTGCCTTCCCGATGGCAGCTAGCTCAGTTTGGAGGGTGGAGGAGTGGTCGGGGAGGCGGAATATGCCTGTTCCTGTGTGGTGCACGAAGGCTGCTGCTGCTCTGTGTGTGTTGGGGTCCACTGATCCGTCTGTGAAATAGACCTCCATGTTCCTGTCATTCACTGCGTGAAGAGCTTGTTGGGCTTGGGCTGCGAGGGCGTCGGCGCTGAGAGATCTTTTGCTGGCAGTTAGTTTGGTAACAGAGAAGTGATAATCAGACTCTTGCCATGGAGGAGGTGGTTGATAGTCGGGGTGCTGGGCATCTGTTGTTCTTGCGGTTAATGGTGTTTGCATCTGTAGCGTCTTAATGCCCTGAGCCATTTTCTGTGCCCAAGTTTTCTTGGTAAAGAGTTCTTCATTGTGGGCGAGACTCTGATGAACTTTTCTGGCGGCTGTTGTGTATTTGGTTTGGGAAAGTGTCTTGGCAAGGAGTGAGGTGTTCATGGCATGGATACGATGGGCAAGTAGTGGTAGATCGGCCTCCGCTCTCATGTTGACAAGCTTCGTCCAGCGAGGTGCCCCCAACATGATGCGGAGCGCTTCATTTTGGAGTTTCTCGAGGTCCTCCATCTTGTATGGTGATATGGTGGCTAGAAGTGGGGCTGCGTAGTCTACAATGGACCTTATGGCCTGGATGTAGAGTAGCCTAAGCACTTTAAAGTTGGCACCGCCTTCTGTTGCAGTGATGGCTCTCATAGCTTTGAGCCTGGTGTTGGTTCTTTCTTGTATGGACCTCACGTGCCGTCTGAATTCTAGGTTTTCATCCATCCATATTCCTAAGTAAGGATGTTGGGTTGTCCATTCAATTTCATGGGGCTGTACTTGAAGGGGTGCATGGGGTCTCCCGCCGTTGAAGTACATGGCCTTTGTCTTCTCGAAGTTTATTTTTAGTCCTAGGGAGTTGCACTTCTTGGCGACTGCGGTGATGGCATTCTGTGCTTTTCGGAGGTGGAGTGGCCCCGTTGTGATGATGGCAATGTCATCGGCGTAGCACAGAATCTTGGAGCCTGTAGTGAGTGGAAGTGACACAAGCTCCTCCATTAGGGTGTTGAACAGGTGTGGACTGAGGATGCTTCCTTGGGGTGTGCCGTTTTCAAAGGTCGCGTAGTTGGAGAGGCGACCCTGGAACTGCACCCGTGCTTTTCGGCCAGTGAGAAAGTCTTTTACCCATGCCAACAGGTTCCCTGCCACTCCTTTCTTTGCGAGGGCTGTCAGAATGGCTCTTGCGTTTGCCAGCTCGAACGCCTTTTCCATATCTAAGAAGATGACTACGGCCTTCCTTCCAGATATGGATGTCAGCATGTCAAAGAGGCAATCCCTTGTTCCGATGTTTCGAGTGTAGGCAAAAATGTTTTCGTGTAGTGGGCCAGCCACCCAATGTAGTCTGTTTAGGACCATTCTCTCAGCTGTCTTCCCAAAGCAGCTTAGCAGAGAGATTGGCCTTGTTTTGCCTGGGTCTCTTGGCTTCGGAACTGGGTGTATGGTTGCCTCTTTCCAAGCTGATGGTAGAAGTCCTGTAGCGTATGAGGTGTTGATTATTTTGAGGAGCTCATCTTGTGCTGCTTCACCTCCTTTTCTGATCATGGAGTATGTGATTTTGTCCGCACCGGCAGCTGTGTCGGGTCTGGGCTGTAGCGCCTTCTGCAGTTCCCGGGGCGTAAAGGCTGTGTCTGCTGGGTGTCTTTGTCTACAGGCTTGTTGGATGAAGGTGTCTTGGGCTGGACGTTGCTCTTCAAGCTTGGCTAGGGACGCGGGGCTGAGCTGCGCTGGGCTGGCTCTGTGAACGTAAGTTTGTAGAAGTCTGGCGGCTTCCCTCTCTGGGTCTGGGTGTGTAGGTGCTCTCGGTGTCCTCTTGCCGGTTGCAGTTTTCACGTGCTTCCAGAGGTCGCTGAGAGTGGTGTGGGCGTTCATGCCGGAGCACCATTCCAGCCATTTTTCTGTTTTTATTGCCTTTTTCCCCTCTCTCGCCGTCCTGATGGCAGCACGCAGGAGTCCCCTTGTGGTCTCTGTGTTGTGTGTTCGGTTGAGTTTTCTTGCTTGATTTATCCGGTGGTTATATTCTTTGACTCTCTGATCATAGTACCAGCGATCTTTATAGTTATGTGTTGGTTTCTTCGTTTTAGGAATGGCTTTGTTTGCTGCATGGTGGAAGGCGTCAACTAGCCGATGTTCCAAGTCATCTGCTGTGAGGCCGGATTCTGTCTGGGCTAGGTGATGGAGGATTTCTTCTCTAAATCTCGGCCAGTCTGCCTTTTTCGTGTTCCATCTGGGGACGAGTGCTGGGGTGGAGGGTTTTTCACAGTTGATTTTGATGGTGGTAGCAAAGTGGTCACTGGCGAGGTGGTCATGTAGCTCCCACTTTGCCCCGTGGCTGAGATGGGGAGAGGCAAAAGAGAGGTCAAGGATACCGCCTTGGATGTGTGTGGGCTCTCCTATGGTGTTCAGGAGAGTTGCCTCGGGAACGTTGGCGATTACTTCAGCTAAATGTTGCCCGTCTCTGTTCTGTCTTCTTGATCCGAGGATGGTGTGATGGGCGTTGAAGTCTCCCCCGATGAAGACACTTGTTGTTGCGCAGAGGGCAAGGAGTTCACTGATCTCGAGGGGTGTCACGAGGTTGTTGTATATGTTGTAGACTTGGATGGGTCCGTGGCGGAGTTGGAGGGTGATTCCTAGGACCTCGGTTCGATCACCGCAGTCGACAGGATTGTTGATCTTTTGGCTTGGTATGCAGCTTTTAACTAAGATGGAGCAGCCTCTTGTCTGTCTGTCTATGGCCGGAAGGTGGTATGCAGTGTATCCTGAGAAGCGGGTTTGTGTGTCCTGAGGCAGGCCCGTCTCTTGTAGCAGGATGACATCCCAACTATTTTCGTATGCATCTGCCATTAGGAGGTGGTGTTTATTTGATATCGTGCAGCAGTTCCACTGCAGGATTTGGAGCGCCTGTCTTTGTGCTTCTTGCACGTCTTCTTCTCTGTCTGTGTTTCCTGTGTCGTTTGTGTGAGTGTCGTCGTTGGTGTCAGGGTGAGTGTCATATCCATTGTTTGTGTTGGTGGTGTTGCTGGGTTTGTTTGCTGTGGAACACTGCGCCGGTTCTGTGTTATCCCGAGGGCCGCCTTTTCTCTCGCGATGTTCGCCGAGGCGGGAGTGATTCCCTTGTTGGTTTGAGGAGCTGGCATCAGTGCGGGTGACTGGCTGCGTGGCCGAGGCGAGGAGCTGCGGCTGGTGGGTGGCTGCTGGAGTGCTGACCGCTTCTTGCACACTTTGGCCACAACTTGTTCCGATAGTGTGGTGATGTCTTCCGACGGTATTTGTTTTCCCAGCATGGAGACGAGGGCAGTGGCAAACGTCTGGAACATCGCCTGCAGGTCCTGCTTGGAGAGAGTGATGTGTTCTGTTTGTCGAGTTGGTGGTCGTGATGCGTTGATTCGCTGTCGTGGCCTGCTGCCTGTCCTTGGTTGCTGTGCTGCTGTTCCTAGTGTTCCTAGTGCTGGAAAATCGGCGTTTGCTGTCATGTTTGGAGTCTGTTGTGGCTGTGCTGGTTGTTGTGGCTGTGCTGGTTGTTGTGGCTGTGCTGGTTGGCTGCCCCAGGTCGAAGTGGCCGCCAGAGCTGGGCCATTGGTGGTGGCGAGAGAGGGGCGATGTCGAGTCATCCACTGGTGTTGGGAGGCCTTCTGAACATCGACTAACTCTCTCCTGGCTGTGCAGCTTTTGTTCCAGGCGTGATGTGGACGGTGGCAGTTGGGACACTTCGCTGTCGTTGTGCCTCCTTCTTTGTGCATCTTGATGCATTTTTCTGTCTCGTGGCTGCCGGCGCAGATTCCGCATTTCGTTGGTAGTGTACAGTTTTCTCAGTTGAAAAGTGGTATATAT
>NW_026973762.1:190000-197500 GCF_035594125.1 Scylla paramamosain
AAACTAACCCAAACTTAACATAACCTAAATTAGCTTAACCTAACTTTGTTGTTGCTGTTGTTGTTGTTGTTGTTGTTGTTGCTGTTGTTGTTTTTCTTCCTCCTTTCTTTTTATTGTTGTTCCTAACCTAACCTAACTTAACTTCACCTAACCTGACTAACCTAATCTAACTTAAATTAACATTACCTAACCTAATGTAACCAAACTTCACCTAAATGAACCTAACCTATAATATCCTAAATTAACCTAACCTAAATTAAGCAAAGCTGGCCTAACCTAACCTAACATAACCTAACTTAACCTAACCTAACCTAACATAACGTAACATCACCTAAACTACCCTAAACTAACACTAACAACCTAACCTAAATTAACCTAACCTAACCTAACTTAACCTGACCTGACCTAATCTAACCTAACTTCGCCTTACTTGAATTACATTCAAGTATCGATCAGTCAGTGGAGCCGAGGCTTGCTGGTTTTTCCCATCCTTCACAACCCAACCGACACATATACACACACACACATCTCTCTCTCTCTCTCTCTCTCTCTCTCTCTCTCTCTCTCTCTCTCTCTCTCTCTCTCTCTCTCTCTAACTCCCTTCGTGATTTCTGGCATCTAGCCAAAAAGTATCTCCAATAACTTTGCTGCTTCTTCTTTCCCTACTCTATTTCAACCAGATGGCACCACTGCTATCGCATCTATTTCTAAAGCTGAAATCTTTGCTCAAACCTTTGCTAAAAATTCTACATTGGACGATTCTGGGCTTGTTCCTCCCTCTCCTCCACCCTCTGACAACTTCATGCCACCTATTAAAATTCTTCGCAATGATGTTTTCCATGCCCTCGCTGGCCTAAACCCTCGGAAGGCTTATGGACCGGATGGGGTCCCTCCTATTGTTCTCCGAAACAATGCCTCCATGCTTGCACCTTGCCTATTCAAATTCTTTCAGCTCTGTCTGTCAACACTACCTTTCCTTCTTGCTGGAAGTTTACTTACATTCAACCTGTTCCTAAAAAGGGTGACCGTTCTAATCCCTCAAACTACCATCCTATTGCTTTAATTTCCTGCCTATCTAAAGTTTTTGAATCTATCTTCAACAGGAAGATTCTTAAACATCTATCACTCCACAACCTTCTATCTGATCGCCAGTATGGGTTCCGTCAAGGCCGCTCTACTGGTGATCTTCTGGCTTTCCTTACTGAGTCTTGGTCATCCTCTTTTAGAGATTTTGGTGAAACTTTTGCTGTTGCCTTGGACATAATTATCAAAAGCTTTTGATAGAGTCTGGCACAAAGCTTTGATTTCCAAACTACCCTCCTACGGTTTCTATCCTTCTCTCTGTTTACTTCATCTCAAGTTTCCTTTTTGACCGTTCTATTGCTGCTGTGGTAGACGGTCACTGTTCTTCTCCTAAATCAATTAACAGTGGTGTTCCTCAGGGTTCTGTCCTGTCACCCACTCTCTTCTTATTATTCATTAATGATCTTCTAAACCAAACTTCTTGTCCTATCCACTCCTACGCTGAAGATACCACCCTGCACTTTTCCACGTCTTTTCATAGACGTCCAACCCTTCAGGAGGTAAACATATCACGCAGGGAAGCCACAGAACGCCTGACTTCTGATCTTTCTAAAATTTCTCATTGGGGCAGAACAAACTTGATATTGTTCAATGCCTCAAAAAATCAATTCCTCCATCTATCAACTCGACACAACCTTCCAGACAACTATCCCCTCTTCTTCAATGACACTCAACTGTCCCCCTCTTCTACATTGAACATCCTCGGTCTGTCCTTTACTTATAATCTGAACTGGAAACTTCACATCTCATCTCTAGCTAAAACAGCTTTTATGAAGTTAGGTGTTCTGAGACGTCTCCGCCAGTTTTTCTCACCCCCCCAGCTGCTAACTCTGTACAAGGGCCTTATCCGTCCATGTATGGAGTATGCTTCACATGTCTGAGGGGGGTTCCACTCATACTGCTTTTCTAGACAGGGTGGAATCAAAAGCTTTTCGTCTCATCAACTCCTCTCCTCTAACTGACTGTCTTCAGCTTCTCTCTCACCGCCGCAATGTTGCATATCTAGCTGTCTTCTACCGCTATTTTCATGCTAACTGCTCTTCTGATCTTGCTAACTGCATGCCTCCCCTCCTTCCGTGGCCTCGCTGCACAAGACTTTCTTCTTTCTCTCACCTCTATTCTGTCCACTTCTCTAACGCAAGAGTTAACTAGTATTCTCAATCATTCATCCCTTTCTCTGGTAAACTCTGGAACTCCCTGCCTGCTTCCGTATTTCCACCTTCCTATGACTTGAATTCCTTCAAGAGGGAGGTTTCAAGACACTTATTCATCATTTTTTGACCACTGCTTTGACCCCTGTATGGGACTGGCATTTCAGTGGGCATTTTTTTTATTACATTTTTGTTGCCCTTGGCCAGTGTCCTTCCTACATAAAAAAAAAAAAAAAATAGTAGTAGTAGTAGCAGTAGTAGTAGTAGTAGTAGTAGTAGTAGTAATGCTATTTTTCATATATTTAGTAATTTTTTTTTTTCATATTATTATTTATATTTATATTTTTTGTTTTGTTTTGACATTCATACGAATGCTATAAAGGTGAAGCATAGAAATTTATTTGATTAATTAATTAATTTATATATCTATTTATTTTGATTTTTTAAATTAATTAATTTATTTATTTTTATTATTATTATTTTTTTTTTTTATGTCTCTATGATAAGCAAAGCATTATAGAATTTATGAAAGCACATATCCTCTAGAGTCTTGCCCTACAAAAGATTCTGTAAAGTAAAAAATAAAGGGAATAAGTGTCAGTGACGTTTGATGAATAGAGGAAGGCGTGGCAGAAATTACCATAAAACGTATATAAATGAAAATTTATCTTCCTCGTATTTTCCAACTTGCGTTTGCTTCTTGAAAATTTAACTGGGTGGGTCATATAGCAGACATATTGTTCTTTCCTCCATTGTAGTTTGTTTCCAGCAAGCCCCCTAAATAAAGTTTCTGTTTTTTTTTTTTTTTTTTTTTTTTTAAAGAAATGAGGAATTACATTCTAACGCTGATCACTGAGCGGAGCGTAGACGAGCTGCTATCCTCAAGGACGTTACCTCTCTCTCTCTCTCTCTCTCTCTCTAAATAAGACTTTAAATAAAAAGAATATATATATATATATATATATATATATATATATATATATATATATATATATATATATATATATATATATATATATATATATATATATATATATATATATATATATATATATTAAAAGACAATGAATATCCTCTGGGGAAGGGGTGACAATCCTTATTTAACCCTTAATTTCAGTTGAATTTTGACAAGTCTACGTTAAAATGTTTCCATTTTTCTGCAGTGATAAAGAAACGTAGAGGGGTAGCTAATATATTTAATTGTTAATTGTATCTTTTTTTCTTTCTTTTTTTCATTTATTCTTTTATTAATTTTTCTTTTCATTGCTTAATTATGCATTATGCCGACACTGCAGGTTACAATTGCAGATATTGCAAGTATTTTTGACACAATACAAGTACATCCAGCTAAACTATTGCTACAGTATAGAGAGAGTATTTCGATTACATACCTTATTCTTCATCTTCTTTTCTTCTTTTTTTTTTTTAATAAATATAATAATAAATAAATAAGTAAATAGGTATTGTCAAATGAAATCGTCGAGATTACGCAGGGGTTTCGGGCAATACTTGGATGGGTGACTACACAAGCCTCATCTGTCTGAAAAAAAATAAATAAATAAAAAAAATAAGAATAAGAATAGGGAGAATGAACGAAAATTTTAAGTAATAAAGATAACAGTAAGAATTATTATAACAAGAATAAGAAAAATTACAATAAAGGAATATAAAAAAAAAGAAAGAAAGCATCCCATGTCTTTCTTCCTAATTGTCATAGAAGGGTGAATTCTTTTGTATATTTTCCAACATTTCCAATACAACGATATGAATGGGGGAAGAAAGAATAAGAATAATAGAAAGAAGGCCTCCCAACACCTAGTTCTCCGGTCTTGGCCAATTAGCTAACGGCGGGATCAGCGCAGTTAAGCAGGGGGTCCGGGAAGAACTTGGATGGGTGACCACAAAAGCCTCATCTCTCTGAGAATAGAAAAAAATAGCAATAAGAATGAGGAGAATGAACGAAAAACGAAAATAATAAAATAACAATAACAACTATAATAAAAAAAAGAAGATTAAGAATAAAAAGAACAAAAATAAGGGAAAAAAGTAATAATATATCTCTCTTGCTAATTGTCGTAGAATTATGAATGAAGGGTTAATTTTAGTGCATATTTTCCAACATTTTCAGCACAACAATGCAACAACAATACAGGAAAGAATAAGAATAAGAGAAATAAGCCCTCCCAACACCTTGTTCTCCGCTCTTGACCAATCAGCTGACGGCGGGATCAGCAAGGTTAAGCAGGGGGTCCGGGCAGAACTTGGATGGGTGACCGCACAAGCCTCATCTCTCTAAAAGTAGGATAAATAAGAATAAGATAAGGAAGAATAATAAAAAAAAATGAAAATAATAAAGATAACAATATTAATTATGACAAGAATAAGAAAAAAATAGAATAAAAAGAATGAAAAAAATAAGAATATCACAACTTTCTTGCTAATTGTCTTAGAATTTTAAATGACATGTCAGTTCTGCTGTATATTTTCCAAGATTTGTTATGAATGAGGGAAGAAAGAATAAGAATAAGAATAAGAATAAGAACAAAATGAATTAGACTAACAATAATGATCACATCTTTCATGCGGTGACTGCGTGGGCGATGAGCCTCACTGGACGTTTCTGACCAATCACAAGGCAGGGTTGGAGTCGTCGGGCCCACCCGATTCATATATAAAGGGATTTTGTGGGAAGCGCGGGCAGACTCAGCTGAGTGTTCGTTGTGAGTTGTTGTTACCACAACTATGGCACGTACCAAGCAAACGGCTCGCAAGTCCACTGGTGGCAAGGCGCCCCGCAAGCAGCTTGCTACAAAGGCAGCTCGCAAGTCTGCTCCAGCCACTGGAGGTGTCAAGAAACCCCACCGTTACAGGCCTGGAACCGTTGCTCTCCGTGAGATCCGCCGTTATCAGAAGAGCACTGAGCTGCTTATCAGGAAACTGCCTTTCCAGCGCCTGGTGCGTGAAATTGCTCAGGATTTCAAGACTGACCTCCGCTTCCAGTCCTCTGCTGTCATGGCTCTCCAGGAAGCTTCCGAGGCTTACCTCGTGGGTCTGTTTGAGGATACCAACCTGTGCGCCATCCATGCCAAGCGCGTGACTATCATGCCAAAGGACATCCAACTGGCTCGTCGCATCCGTGGCGAGCGTGCCTAAGAAGTCATCCACGAATGATCTTCATAACAGCAATATCTAGGCCCTTTTTAGGGCCAAACATCTCTTTCATTAAAGAATTTTCATAGACAATCTGTTTGGTTTTGTGGAAGAAAATATTTATTTTCCATCTTTCAGTATCAGGTTAATAATTAACTTTCGACTTTCAACTCAATATCCTTCCCCCCTTTTTTTTTTTTTATATTATTATTATTATTCCCTCTTCCATGGCCATATCTCTTTCACTTGGGAGAATTTTTATCTTTCTTTATCTCTATTTTTTTTTTATCTTTTCTTTATCTCCACAGAATAATAATCACGATAATAATAAGCATAATAATAATAATAATAATAATAATAATAATAATAATAATAATAATAATAATAATGATACAATAATTATTATAATAATAATCATAATAAAAACAACAATATTAATATTATTAATAATGATAATAATAATAATAATAATAATAATAATAATAATAATAATAATAAAAATAATAATAATAATAATATTAATAATAATAACAATAATTATAATAATAATGCATTTGTCTATATCGTATCTTTTTTCCTTTTCAAGTGTGGCTCCAATGGAGCCGGGTATTATTTTATACTGGCAGCAGTATACTGGCCGCCTGTTTACTTGGAGGAGGTATACTTGGTAACAGCCTTGGTGCCTTCAGAAACAGCGTGTTTTGCCAGTTCACCAGGCAGAAGAAGACGGACAGCGGTCTGGATTTCCCGGCTGGTGATGGTGGAGCGCTTGTTATAGTGTGCCAGGCGGGATGCCTCGGCAGCGATGCGCTCGAAAATGTCATTCACGAACGAGTTCATGATTGACATGGCCTTGGAGGACACGCCAGTGTCTGGGTGGACTTGCTTGAGCACCTTGTAGATGTAGATGGAGTAGCTCTCCTTCCTCCTGCGCTTCTTCTTCTTGTCGCCCTTGGCAATGGCCTTCTGTGCCTTGCCAGCTTTCTTGGCAGCCTTTCCTGATGCTTTGGGAGGCATAGTGTCGCCGTACTGCTGTGAGAACGAGTGTGCGTTTTCTCAGTTGAAAAGTGGTATATATATTAGCGTGCCTACTCAGGATCAGGAGTCGCCACCTCAGCGAGCGTCCTGATTGGTCCAGACGCGCTCTGGGCCGATCTGATCTCGCGTATATATAGCCGTTTTTCCCAAAATTCACTACTTGCTCGCAGAGCTACCGACGAGGTTAGAGTACTCGCGCTCCTCATTTATCACCAACAACAACAACTACTACTACTACTACTACTACCACAACATCCATTATCATGTCTGGACGCGGCAAGGGAGGAAAGGTGAAGGGAAAGTCAAAGTCCCGTTCCAGTCGTGCTGGACTCCAGTTCCCGGTCGGCAGGATTCATCGCCTTCTAAGGAAAGGCAACTACGCCGAGCGCGTGGGTGCTGGTGCCCCCGTGTACCTTGCGGCAGTTATGGAGTACCTGGCTGCTGAAGTCCTTGAGCTTGCCGGCAATGCCGCCCGTGACAACAAGAAGACTCGCATCATCCCACGTCACCTGCAGCTGGCCATCCGCAACGACGAGGAACTTAACAAGCTCCTCTCCGGAGTCACCATTGCACAGGGTGGCGTGCTGCCCAACATTCAGGCCGTGCTCCTTCCCAAGAAGACTGAGAAGAAGTAAATAAAGGGCCTCCCTCCCCTTCAGCCAATATCACCATCAATCCGGCTCCTCTTCGGAGCCACACGTTCAAACATCTAGAGAGTTGTGTAGACTATACTGGTATATCAATAATAAGCAAGTAGTGTATTTATTTTCGAGTTAGTTATTTGTTATTATTATTATTATTATTTAGTCAGGCACGCAAGTGACCGAGAATAAATATGTATACTATATTTCTACTAATGTACCTGCTGTGTGTCACAGTGGAGAGTTGATTAGATGTGTTGCCTATTGTGATATGTTGAGCGTCTTTTTCATCTCAATGTATATTTTGTTTTATGAGAAACTGAGAACGATGAGGGGCGTGATCATTGAAATAAGTCAATGATAATAATAATAATAATAATAATAATAATAATAATAATAATAATAATAATAATAATAATAATAATGATAATAATAAT
>NW_026973762.1:202500-230000 GCF_035594125.1 Scylla paramamosain
TCATAGACGTCCAACCCTTCAGGAGGTAAACATATCACGCAGGGAAGCCACAGAACGCCTGACTTCTGATCTTTCTAAAATTTCTCATTGGGGCAGAACAAACTTGATATTGTTCAATGCCTCAAAAAATCAATTCCTCCATCTATCAACTCGACACAACCTTCCAGACAACTATCCCCTCTTCTTCAATGACACTCAACTGTCCCCCTCTTCTACATTGAACATCCTCGGTCTGTCCTTTACTTATAATCTGAACTGGAAACTTCACATCTCATCTCTAGCTAAAACAGCTTTTATGAAGTTAGGTGTTCTGAGACGTCTCCGCCAGTTTTTCTCACCCCCCCAGCTGCTAACTCTGTACAAGGGCCTTATCCGTCCATGTATGGAGTATGCTTCACATGTCTGAGGGGGGTTCCACTCATACTGCTTTTCTAGACAGGGTGGAATCAAAAGCTTTTCGTCTCATCAACTCCTCTCCTCTAACTGACTGTCTTCAGCTTCTCTCTCACCGCCGCAATGTTGCATATCTAGCTGTCTTCTACCGCTATTTTCATGCTAACTGCTCTTCTGATCTTGCTAACTGCATGCCTCCCCTCCTTCCGTGGCCTCGCTGCACAAGACTTTCTTCTTTCTCTCACCTCTATTCTGTCCACTTCTCTAACGCAAGAGTTAACTAGTATTCTCAATCATTCATCCCTTTCTCTGGTAAACTCTGGAACTCCCTGCCTGCTTCCGTATTTCCACCTTCCTATGACTTGAATTCCTTCAAGAGGGAGGTTTCAAGACACTTATTCATCATTTTTTGACCACTGCTTTGACCCCTGTATGGGACTGGCATTTCAGTGGGCATTTTTTTTATTACATTTTTGTTGCCCTTGGCCAGTGTCCTTCCTACATAAAAAAAAAAAAAAAAATAGTAGTAGTAGTAGCAGTAGTAGTAGTAGTAGTAGTAGTAGTAGTAATGCTATTTTTCATATATTTAGTAATTTTTTTTTTCATATTATTATTTATATTTATATTTTTTGTTTTGTTTTGACATTCATACGAATGCTATAAAGGTGAAGCATAGAAATTTATTTGATTAATTAATTAATTTATATATCTATTTATTTTGATTTTTTAAATTAATTAATTTATTTATTTTTATTATTATTATTTTTTTTTTTTTATGTCTCTATGATAAGCAAAGCATTATAGAATTTATGAAAGCACATATCCTCTAGAGTCTTGCCCTACAAAAGATTCTGTAAAGTAAAAAATAAAGGGAATAAGTGTCAGTGACGTTTGATGAATAGAGGAAGGCGTGGCAGAAATTACCATAAAACGTATATAAATGAAAATTTATCTTCCTCGTATTTTCCAACTTGCGTTTGCTTCTTGAAAATTTAACTGGGTGGGTCATATAGCAGACATATTGTTCTTTCCTCCATTGTAGTTTGTTTCCAGCAAGCCCCCTAAATAAAGTTTCTGTTTTTTTTTTTTTTTTTTTTTTTTTAAAGAAATGAGGAATTACATTCTAACGCTGATCACTGAGCGGAGCGTAGACGAGCTGCTATCCTCAAGGACGTTACCTCTCTCTCTCTCTCTCTCTCTCTCTAAATAAGACTTTAAATAAAAAGAATATATATATATATATATATATATATATATATATATATATATATATATATATATATATATATATATATATATATATATATATATATATATATATATATATATATATATATATATATATATATATATATATATTAAAAGACAATGAATATCCTCTGGGGAAGGGGTGACAATCCTTATTTAACCCTTAATTTCAGTTGAATTTTGACAAGTCTACGTTAAAATGTTTCCATTTTTCTGCAGTGATAAAGAAACGTAGAGGGGTAGCTAATATATTTAATTGTTAATTGTATCTTTTTTTCTTTCTTTTTTTCATTTATTCTTTTATTAATTTTTCTTTTCATTGCTTAATTATGCATTATGCCGACACTGCAGGTTACAATTGCAGATATTGCAAGTATTTTTGACACAATACAAGTACATCCAGCTAAACTATTGCTACAGTATAGAGAGAGTATTTCGATTACATACCTTATTCTTCATCTTCTTTTCTTCTTTTTTTTTTTTAATAAATATAATAATAAATAAATAAGTAAATAGGTATTGTCAAATGAAATCGTCGAGATTACGCAGGGGTTTCGGGCAATACTTGGATGGGTGACTACACAAGCCTCATCTGTCTGAAAAAAAATAAATAAATAAAAAAAATAAGAATAAGAATAGGGAGAATGAACGAAAATTTTAAGTAATAAAGATAACAGTAAGAATTATTATAACAAGAATAAGAAAAATTACAATAAAGGAATATAAAAAAAAAGAAAGAAAGCATCCCATGTCTTTCTTCCTAATTGTCATAGAAGGGTGAATTCTTTTGTATATTTTCCAACATTTCCAATACAACGATATGAATGGGGGAAGAAAGAATAAGAATAATAGAAAGAAGGCCTCCCAACACCTAGTTCTCCGGTCTTGGCCAATTAGCTAACGGCGGGATCAGCGCAGTTAAGCAGGGGGTCCGGGAAGAACTTGGATGGGTGACCACAAAAGCCTCATCTCTCTGAGAATAGAAAAAAATAGCAATAAGAATGAGGAGAATGAACGAAAAACGAAAATAATAAAATAACAATAACAACTATAATAAAAAAAAGAAGATTAAGAATAAAAAGAACAAAAATAAGGGAAAAAAGTAATAATATATCTCTCTTGCTAATTGTCGTAGAATTATGAATGAAGGGTTAATTTTAGTGCATATTTTCCAACATTTTCAGCACAACAATGCAACAACAATACAGGAAAGAATAAGAATAAGAGAAATAAGCCCTCCCAACACCTTGTTCTCCGCTCTTGACCAATCAGCTGACGGCGGGATCAGCAAGGTTAAGCAGGGGGTCCGGGCAGAACTTGGATGGGTGACCGCACAAGCCTCATCTCTCTAAAAGTAGGATAAATAAGAATAAGATAAGGAAGAATAATAAAAAAAAATGAAAATAATAAAGATAACAATATTAATTATGACAAGAATAAGAAAAAAATAGAATAAAAAGAATGAAAAAAATAAGAATATCACAACTTTCTTGCTAATTGTCTTAGAATTTTAAATGACATGTCAGTTCTGCTGTATATTTTCCAAGATTTGTTATGAATGAGGGAAGAAAGAATAAGAATAAGAATAAGAATAAGAACAAAATGAATTAGACTAACAATAATGATCACATCTTTCATGCGGTGACTGCGTGGGCGATGAGCCTCACTGGACGTTTCTGACCAATCACAAGGCAGGGTTGGAGTCGTCGGGCCCACCCGATTCATATATAAAGGGATTTTGTGGGACTTGCTGGCTTTCTGCTCGCCGAAGAGAGAACATCTCTCCTCCTCTCCTCCTCCCTCCAAGAAAGAAGACGCCGCAGAAGAGGCAGAAGACATCGACGACGCCGTAGCAGCTGTCAAGAGGTCTCAAGGTCGGGTACCTTTACCACCAGACTATCCTGTGGCAAGGCAGGTCGTTTCCCGACACCTCCGCTGCCTCTAAGGGCGCCTACAGCAGGAGGAACTTGCTCCTCCTCAACAGGAATCCATAAACTTGGGTTGCTGAACACTGCCCCCCGCTCGCCCAGAAATCATACTTACCTGGCACAGGAGACACCGGGATCGTGAAGGCCCTACCTCCTTTTGCCACCGCTGCTGGTCCCGGCCGCGCTCCACCTAGCCGCCAGAGATAGAGTATACTTACCTGGCACAGGAGACACCGCTTGGAAGAGGGTTTTTGTAGTCCTCACAGGATTCTCGGCCTTCCTAAGGACCGCACGTACCCTGCAACGCATCCAGCAGCCGCCACTCTCTCCCCTGAGCTGACGATGCACTCCAGTGGTTCACTCTTCCCTCCCCTGCAGCCACACCGTGCAAGGGATTAAACCCTTGCCTCCCCAGTGCCACAAGACTATCACAGTGCCAGTGCCACACTCTACACATTCCAGACCTCCAGGCTTCCACAACAACTCATCACAGCAATGAACAAGTGACCAGGACGTGTTCCCCCTTCCCCAGTGCCCAGGATTTACTTCCCCTTCCCAGTGCTTTCCTCCCCTCCCTCTGCGCCACCTCCCCAGTGCTTCCCCCTCCCCCTCCCCAGTGCTTCCCCCTTTCCCAGTCCCCAGGATTCGCCCCAGTGCTTCCCCAGCCCCCAGTGTCCCCCCCCTTGTGCCCAGGACTCGCCCAGTGCTTCCCCATCCCCTTGTGCCCAGGATTATCCCCAGTACTCCCCCTCCATTCCCCAGTGCCCAGGATTAACCCGCTACCCACGAGTGTTCCCTAGTGCCCAGGATGTATTCCCCCTCCCTTCCCCAGTGCCCAGGACTATCCCCGCCCCCCTCGAATGCTTCCCTGTGCCCAGGATGTTTTCCCCCTCCCCACCACTGTGCCCAGGATTAACACCTCATTCCACGGATATACTCTGAAGTGCTTCCTTCCCTCAGTGGCTCCCCCTCTCCCCAGTGCCCAGGATAATTCCCCCAGTGTGTCCCCTCCCCCCAGAGTGTCTCCCCTTTCCCCCCGGAGGGTGATTTGCTTCCCCAGTGCGTCTCCCCTCCCCCCCCGTTTCCACCCTGTCCCTGTGCTGTGACGTGTTTTTACCAACTTAGTCTGGTGCACTGTTGTATCCAGAACCCAGATACTTTTACTGCTGTGCACCTCGGCAATCCTGTCCTCCCAGAGTCGGCTTCTGTTGCCCCATATGGCAGACACCCAGCTTCAGTAACAAGATGGGACGGGTGAAGATAAAACACCCCCGGCCCAAGGAGTTGGCCTCCAAGCGTCAGCTCCTTGGTATCCTCAGCCCTGCGGTAAAGCCCACAAGACTCATCTCCTCATGGGATGCAATCATTGTGCTGACTGCAACTGACAAGGATGCAGACAACATCTTCAGTCCCAGCATGCTGCAAACTCTTGCTGACAGTGATTTCACGCCCATCATGCCTCCAGAGCTCAAGTCCAGGCGCACAGTTGTGTGCCTGAGGCTAGATGAGCTAGTCTATGACAACTCCCCGGAGGATATCAAAGAAGATATTGAGAGTCGTCAATCATGGGCAAAGGTGGTGGAAATCTTCAAGTTCCCGAGGTCGAAGACCATTAAAATCACCTTCACCACCGGTGACATGGCACGAAAGGCCAAGGAACATGGCTTGCTCATGTTCTGCCTCTCGGTAGCCCCGTCACAAATAGAGGAAGAGGTTTACGTCCCCTTGATGACATGCAACAAGTGCTATGCAGTAGAGGAACATGAAACAAGATTTTGCCACAAGCCCTCTTCCTACCAAGTGTGCTCCGAGTGTGGCCAAGAAGACCACACTTTCCGAGACTGCAGGGCTGCTGAGAAACGTTGTCTTCACTGTGGGCAAAACCATAGTGCCCGAGCTATGAGGTGTCCAGTGAGAAAGAGAGCCTTGAGGGAGAAGACAGACCTACTGAAAAGTGAAAGAACCAAGCCAGCCACTTACTCCCTAGCAGCCTCTTCTGCAGGCACTCAACCAGCTAGTGACTTGAGCAAGATCAGTCTCAAGGGTGTACTGTGTGTGCTTCATGCACACATGGCAGAAGCTGCAACTCCGGGGACCTTCCAGAGGACTCTCTCGGAAGGCCTTGCTATGAACGGCCTGCCGGACGTCAAACTACCCCAGACAGTGCCCTCTCTCGCCATCATAAAATGTCTCACAAGTGACGAGACATCCCCTCACTCCTCAAGCTCTGCTACTCACAATCCACCTCCCATCACGCAGAAGCCTGACTCGGAGGACGAGCGTGCTCAGTCTTCTGACGAAGAGGAAGATGACTCCGAGGAAGAGGATACAGAACATGGCCAACAGTCCCAGCAACCGTACGACGCCCCCCGTATCGCAGTAACTGTTATAAAGTCAAACGACGACACCTGGCCTTCCCCCCTCACCGGACCCAAGATCCACAAGGGGATCCAGGAAGGTCGCTTCAAAGTCGGCCACAATGGGGAACACAACGCCACGGAGGATGTCCTTCAGTGGCTGAAGAACACCAAAGGCCCCTTTCACCGGCTCTGTAAGTCGGTGGAGCCCAGGCTCTTTGCCTCCCTCACCAATGGCCCTCTCCCGGATCATCTTCGGAACTCCCACACACCAAGAAGGACGCGTAGCTACCGAAAATGATGCGTCGTCTCAGGGTGATCCAGCACAACGTCTTGACATGGGACACACGTAAGTTTGACTTGATTAATACGTACAGACAGTTTGACCCAGACATTGTTCTTATCAACAGTCATGGACTAAAGGACGAAAAACGATTAAAAATCCCAGGCTTTAGGACCTACCAACAAAATTTCAGCAACGAACAGATGGACGGAGTGGCTATTGCAATTAGGAAGACAATTAGGCATAGGATTGAGGATGACTTCCTCTCAGAGACTCTTGCCGTAGTAATAGAGTCTCCAGACGGCCCCCTCACAATAGCCACATCATACCTTCCTCCGCGAAGACCTTTTATTCCCCACCCTGACTTTCTTAGATTATTACGCAGACAATCCCCTGTTTTTTTAGCTGGGGATCTCAACGCTCGACACCCGACATTAGGTACAGCGACAACCAACCAAGTAGGACGAGACCTCATCGACTATCTCAGACGACAAACTGCAAAACACATTGGACCTGACTTCCCCACCTATTACGGACCTCTCTCATCTTCTTCTCCTGACATTGTTCTTACTAACCGCCTTAACTTTCTCCACTACACCATTACACCAGGACCTCTCACCACAAGTGACCATATTCCCCTAATTCTTGACATTTCTACCTCTCCTTTACTCACTCCCACACTGCCGACCTACGCATACCATAGGACAGACTGGGAACAATTCACTAATGACAATGGACTTCAGATGACTAATTATCATGACATTTCCCAAGCTTCCCTTGAGGAAATAGACAGAGCTTTGCAGACTTGGACTTATACTGTTAAGACGACAGCTGACAGACACATACCTAAGACCACGTACAGAGTAGACCCGCAACCCAGACCCTCCCGACTGACACAAATAACTAGAATTCAGTTCGACGCGCTAAGGGAACAGGCTTCCCAGACTGGATGGACAATTGACAATTACCGTCGCTACATACAGTTGAGACACACATTGACAGACAGAAGACGACAGGAATCCAAGGATCACTGGGGAAGCAGGCTTGCCAGCTTAGCTGCAAGCCACAAAAACCCCAGGGTCTTCTGGAAAAAAGTTAAACAGCTTTCAGGACGCACAGTAAAACCAGACTCATACTTAATTGACGACCAAGGACATAAACATTACTCAGACGCTGACAAAGCTCGTCTCCACACCTCCACCTGGGAGAGGGTATTCCAGGAGGAGGACGAGTTAGACTCCGACGAAGAAGACGTGCTGGATCGCCTTAGACCTCGCATCCAAGACACGCACCCGTACGGAGCAGCTGACCCCACCAGACTGCGAGGCGATTCCCCGCTTAACTGCCGGATCTCGTCTCTGGAGCTGACCCGGGCCATCCGGTCCACCAAGGCCACCTGCCCCGGCAAGAGTGGGATCAACAAGACAATCCTCTCCCATCTCCCAGTCAGTGCCTTGGACAGACTGCAGGAGATTCTAAACGCCTCCCTGTCAGCTGGATACTTCCCTGACGGCTGGAAGGAAGCGGAGATGCGGCTGGTGGTGAAACCTGGAAAGGTTCCCACCAGTCCTGCCAGCTATAGGCCCATCTCCCTTCTGGAAGTCCCAGGGAAAATGTTCGAGAGAATTGTCACGAGCAGGCTTCGGGACCACCTGGATGGACACGGCCTCTACCACCCTGGGCAGTTCGGCTTTCGGAGGGGGAGAGGGACAACCCACGCCATAGCTGTGGCCACGGAGACACTGGCTCTACACCAGGCCTCCCGCTTCCGATGCCACCTCGTCCTCCGGGATGTAAGCAAAGCGTTTGACAAAGTGTGGCACCTTGGACTCAAGTACAAGGTGCTACAGCTGGGTCTCCCAGACCCAGTTACCAGACTGCTTTGCGACTTCCTGGCGGACAGGACGGCGAGGATTAAAGTCGGCTCCCACCTCGGCCCAGTGTTCGGCCTAGAGAGTGGCGTGCCCCAGGGCAGTGTCCTCTCTCCCACCCTCTACACCATCTACACCAGCGACTATCCGGGCTCAGCAGCTGGTACCAACATCCTCTACGCAGATGATGTCTCGCAGGTCGTGTTTCATCCTGGCAGGTCTGGAGCCATGCTCAACGCTCGCACCGAGAGGGAGATCACCAGGGTCAATGACTTCGAGAAACGGTGGAAAATAAGGACAAATCTTGCCAAGTTCACCGTCATCCCCATGGCGGCACACCGGCCAGTCCCCCTCCATGTGCAGGGGGAGCCAGTCGCCTTCAAGAGGCAGGGCTCCATCCTGGGCCTCAGGGTCACGGGCAGGGGCTACACCACCCACATCACGGCACGGGTTGCACAAGCCCGTTCAGCGCTAGCTTCCCTGTACAGGTTCCGGGACCTGGAGGAAGGCATAAAACTCCACCTGGTGAAGGCCCTGGTGATCCCTGTCCTCACTTACCCACCGATCCCCACTCACGCCATGAGCAGGCGGGCCATCAGTCGGCTCCAGAAGGTTCAGAACTCAGCGCTCCGCTTCATCTTCAATACCAATTGGCAGGATTTCATCACCAGTGAAGAACTCCACCATCGAGCATCCCTCCCCGCCATCAACGTCAGGCTGCACCTCATGGCTGAGGCGGTGTGGCAACGCCTGAAGGACGATGACGGGGAATACATTAGGAATGTCCTGAGGCTACACGAGGAGGCACCGAACCAGCAACATGCCTGGTTCCCCAGAAGCCTCCTCATCACTGAAGGGCAAGACGCTCCCTTGCCCAGATATAAATAAATGTATATTTTGTACATAATATTTCTAATTTATGTAAAATAGTTAAATAATTATGTAAACTACAAAATATGCCCAATAAAAAGAGCTCAGGCATACTAGTAGTAAGAATAGCTAGCCGGACCGCCCGGCCACTTTCTTTCCTGTAATTTTTCTGTGTTTCTCCCCTACTTTGTAACCCCCTCCCCCCCCCCTTTGACTATTGTATATCTTGTTCCCCATTTTTTCATGTAACTTTCTTTAATAAACTGAAACTGAAACTGAAACGGGCAGACTCAGCTGAGTGTTCGTTGTGAGTTGTTGTTACCACAACTATGGCACGTACCAAGCAAACGGCTCGCAAGTCCACTGGTGGCAAGGCACCCCGCAAGCAGCTTGCTACAAAGGCAGCTCGCAAGTCTGCTCCAGCCACTGGAGGTGTCAAGAAACCCCACCGTTACAGGCCTGGAACCGTTGCTCTCCGTGAGATCCGCCGTTATCAGAAGAGCACTGAGCTGCTTATCAGGAAACTGCCTTTCCAGCGCCTGGTGCGTGAAATTGCTCAGGATTTCAAGACTGACCTCCGCTTCCAGTCCTCTGCTGTCATGGCTCTCCAGGAAGCTTCCGAGGCTTACCTCGTGGGTCTGTTTGAGGATACCAACCTGTGCGCCATCCATGCCAAGCGCGTGACTATCATGCCAAAGGACATCCAACTGGCTCGTCGCATCCGTGGCGAGCGTGCCTAAGAAGTCATCCACGAATGATCTTCATAACAGCAATATCTAGGCCCTTTTTAGGGCCAAACATCTCTTTCATTAAAGAATTTTCATAGACAATCTGTTTGGTTTTGTGGAAGAAAATATTTATTTTCCATCTTTCAGTATCAGGTTAATAATTAACTTTCGACTTTCAACTCAATATCCTTCCCCCCTTTTTTTTTTTTTATATTATTATTATTATTCCCTCTTCCATGGCCATATCTCTTTCACTTGGGAGAATTTTTATCTTTCTTTATCTCTATTTTTTTTTTATCTTTTCTTTATCTCCACAGAATAATAATCACGATAATAATAAGCATAATAATAATAATAATAATAATAATAATAATAATAATAATAATAATAATGATACAATAATTATTATAATAATAATCATAATAAAAACAACAATATTAATATTATTAATAATGATAATAATAATAATAATAATAATAATAATAATAATAATAATAATAAAAATAATAATAATAATAATATTAATAATAATAACAATAATTATAATAATAATGCATTTGTCTATATCGTATCTTTTTTCCTTTTCAAGTGTGGCTCCAATGGAGCCGGGTATTATTTTATACTGGCAGCAGTATACTGGCCGCCTGTTTACTTGGAGGAGGTATACTTGGTAACAGCCTTGGTGCCTTCAGAAACAGCGTGTTTTGCCAGTTCACCAGGCAGAAGAAGACGGACAGCGGTCTGGATTTCCCGGCTGGTGATGGTGGAGCGCTTGTTATAGTGTGCCAGGCGGGATGCCTCGGCAGCGATGCGCTCGAAAATGTCATTCACGAACGAGTTCATGATTGACATGGCCTTGGAGGACACGCCAGTGTCTGGGTGGACTTGCTTGAGCACCTTGTAGATGTAGATGGAGTAGCTCTCCTTCCTCCTGCGCTTCTTCTTCTTGTCGCCCTTGGCAATGGCCTTCTGTGCCTTGCCAGCTTTCTTGGCAGCCTTTCCTGATGCTTTGGGAGGCATAGTGTCGCCGTACTGCTGTGAGAACGAGTGTGCGTTTTCTCAGTTGAAAAGTGGTATATATATTAGCGTGCCTACTCAGGATCAGGAGTCGCCACCTCAGCGAGCGTCCTGATTGGTCCAGACGCGCTCTGGGCCGATCTGATCTCGCGTATATATAGCCGTTTTTCCCAAAATTCACTACTTGCTCGCAGAGCTACCGACGAGGTTAGAGTACTCGCGCTCCTCATTTACCACCAACAACAACAACTACTACTACTACTACTACTACCACAACATCCATTATCATGTCTGGACGCGGCAAGGGAGGAAAGGTGAAGGGAAAGTCAAAGTCCCGTTCCAGTCGTGCTGGACTCCAGTTCCCGGTCGGCAGGATTCATCGCCTTCTAAGGAAAGGCAACTACGCCGAGCGCGTGGGTGCTGGTGCCCCCGTGTACCTTGCGGCAGTTATGGAGTACCTGGCTGCTGAAGTCCTTGAGCTTGCCGGCAATGCCGCCCGTGACAACAAGAAGACTCGCATCATCCCACGTCACCTGCAGCTGGCCATCCGCAACGACGAGGAACTTAACAAGCTCCTCTCCGGAGTCACCATTGCACAGGGTGGCGTGCTGCCCAACATTCAGGCCGTGCTCCTTCCCAAGAAGACTGAGAAGAAGTAAATAAAGGGCCTCCCTCCCCTTCAGCCAATATCACCATCAATCCGGCTCCTCTTCGGAGCCACACGTTCAAACATCTAGAGAGTTGTGTAGACTATACTGGTATATCAATAATAAGCAAGTAGTGTATTTATTTTCGAGTTAGTTATTTGTTATTATTATTATTATTATTTAGTCAGGCACGCAAGTGACCGAGAATAAATATGTATACTATATTTCTACTAATGTACCTGCTGTGTGTCACAGTGGAGAGTTGATTAGATGTGTTGCCTATTGTGATATGTTGAGCGTCTTTTTCATCTCAATGTATATTTTGTTTTATGAGAAACTGAGAACGATGAGGGGCGTGATCATTGAAATAAGTCAATGATAATAATAATAATAATAATAATAATAATAATAATAATAATAATAATAATAATAATAATAATGATAATAATAATAATAATAATAATAATAATAATAATAATGATAATAATAATAATACTTGGAGAAGACCTGATGAAGTGAGAAAGATGGTTATAATTAATAATGGTTTCTTTTCTTAGCTCAGATAGTGATAGTGAACATGGTTATGAGAAAGTAGTAGTAATAATAGTAGTCTATGGTCCTTCTTTCTTTTCATGTTTGTGGACCTTAAAAAGGTCCGGGAGATGATGTTATTCAATGATGATAATGCAAGCTGAATAGCTGGCACCATCTCAATAATGGAGCGATTTAACCACCAAATCCGTACAGGGTACGGCCCTGACGCTTGAGGGCGTAGACAACGTCCATGGCAGTAACGGTCTTACGCTTGGCGTGCTCGGTATAGGTGACAGCATCCCTGATAACGTTCTCAAGGAACACCTTGAGCACCCCACGAGTCTCCTCGTAGATGAGACCAGAGATGCGCTTGACGCCACCTCGGCGAGCTAGACGACGGATAGCAGGCTTGGTGATTCCCTGGATGTTATCACGCAGAACCTTACGGTGACGCTTGGCGCCTCCCTTTCCAAGACCCTTGCCTCCCTTGCCGCGGCCAGTCATGGTGATGAGAGCTGCTAGTACGACGTCCGAACGGTCTAACAGGAAGCTCACGAATGTGCCTCAAAATTTTTGTCGCGCGGTATATATTGAGCCAGAGCGGTCGTGCGTGTAGTAAATTACTATTTTCCCTGTTTTTCTCACTTAATTTAACATTATCGGGTCATATGCATAGGTTTTCTGTTTCAGTGTTGACCCTGCAACTGCACATTTATGACTAAATTCACATACACAAGCACAAATGTGAATAAAACTCAATATAAAGGTGGAGGGGTTGCAAGATTTTCCGGCGCGCTAAGGCATGCCGAGATAATATACCTTCTCCCCTGACTCTTTTCTTGTAGGCATGCGCAAGATTCATTCAGTATCAAGTAATGTTTCAACTGAATTCATATTCTAATTTTCAGAAACTATCTTCCATTTGGTAGCATAACCAGTTTCCCCTCTTCTAGTTGGAAGAAAAAACAAATATATTTATTAACACTAACTCCTTGCTCTTCCAGTATGGTTTATGTATATATATATATATATATATATATATATATATATATATATATATATATATATATATATATATATATATATATATATATATATATATATATATATATATATATATATATATATATATAATTATAACTATACTATGAAAAGCGTTGCTTTCATAACTAAGCAGGAGAACATCATCTTCAAATAGTCGATAAGTCAAGCTCATCAGAGCCAACGACCACACCACGTTGAATACACCGCTTCTCGTCTGATCAGCGAAGTTAAGCAACGTTGGGTCCGGTTAGTACTTGGATGGGTGACCGCCTGGGAACACCAGATGTTGTTGGCATTCCAACATTTTTATTTCCTTATTTATTCATCATTTTGCATTTTTTTCCCTCCCTTGATGATAAAACAATGCAATAAGGCAAGCAGAAAAGAAAAACAAATTTTTTTTTTTTTTTTTTTTTTTTTTTTATGTAGGAAGGATACTGGCCAAGGGCAACAAAAATCTAATAAAAAAAAATGCCCACTGAAATGCCACTCCCTAAAAGGGTCAAAGCAGTGGTCAAAAACTGGTGGATAAGTGTCTTGAAACCTCCCTCTTGAAGGAATTCAAGTCATAGGAAGGTGGAAATACAGAAGCAGGCAAGGAATTCCAGAGTTTACCAGAGAAAGGGATGAATGATTGAGAATACTGGTTAACTCTAGCGTTAGAGAGGTGGACAGAATAGGAGTGAGAGAAAGATGAAAGTCTTGTGCAGCGAGGCCGCGGAAGGAGGGGAGGCATGCAGTTAGCAAGATCAGAAGAGCAGTTAGCATGAAAATAGCGGTAGAAGACAGCTAGAGATGCAACATTGCGGCGGTGAGAGAGAGGCTGAAGACAGTCAGTTAGAGGAGAGGAGTTGATGAGACGAAAAGCTTTTGATTCCACCCTGTCTAGAACAGCAGTATGAGTGGAACCCCCCCAGACATGTGAAGCATACTCCATACATGGACGGATAAGGCCCTTGTACAGAGTTAGCAGCTGGGGGGGTGAGAAAAACTGGCGGAGACGTCTCAGAACACCTAACTTCATAGAAGCTGTTTTAGCTAGAGATGAGATGTGAAGTTTCCAGTTCAGATTATAAGTAAAGGACAGACCAAGGATGTTCAGTGTAGAAGAGGGGGATAGTTGAGTGTCATTGAAGAAGAGGGGATAGTTGTCTGGAAGATTGTGTCGAGTTGATAGATGGAGGAATTGAGTTTTTGAGGCATTGAACAATACCAAGTTTGCTCTGCCCCAATCAGAAATTTTAGAAAGATCAGAAGTCAGGCGTTCTGTGGCTTCCCTGCGTGATATGTTTACCTCCTGAAGGGTTGGACGTCTATGAAAAGACGTGGAAAAGTGCAGGGTGGTATCATCAGCATAGGAGTGGATAGGACAAGAAGTTTGGTTTAGAAGATCATTAATGAATAATAAGAAGAGAGTGGGTGACAGGACAGAACCCTGAGGAACACCACTGTTAATAGATTTAGGAGAAGAACAGTGACCGTCTACCACAGCAGCAATAGAACGGTCAGAAAGGAAACTTGAGATGAAGTTACAGAGAGAAGGATAGAAACCGTAGGAGGGTAGTTTGGAAATCAAAGCTTTGTGCCAGACTCTATCAAAGGCTTTTGATATGTCCAAGGCAACAGCAAAAGTTTCACCAAAGTCTCTAAAAGAGGATGACCAAGACTCAGTAAGGAAAGCCAGAAGATCACCAGTAGAGCGGCCTTGACGGAACCCATACTGGCGATCAGATAGAAGGTTGTGAAGTGATAGATGTTTAAGAATCTTCCTGTTGAGGATAGATTCAAAAACTTTAGATAAGCAGGAAATTAAAGCAATAGGACGGTAGTTTGAGGGATTAGAGCGGTCACCCTTTTTAGGAACAGGTTGAATGTAGGCAAACTTCCAGCAAGAAGGAAAGGTAGATGTTGACAGACAGAGCTGAAAGAGTTTGACTAGGCAAGGTGCAAGCACGGAGGCACAGTTTCGGAGAACAATAGGAGGGACCCCATCAGGTCCATAAGCCTTCTGAGGGTTTAGGCCAGCGAGGGCATGGAAAACATCATTACGAAGAATTTTAATACGAGGCATGAAGTAGTCAGAGGGTGGAGGAGAGGGAGGAACAAGCCCAGAATCGTCCAAGGTAGAGTTTTTAGCAAAGGTTTGAGCAAAGAGTTCAGCTTTAGAAATAGATGTGATAGCAGTGGTGCCATCTGGTTGAAGTAAAGGAGGGAAAGAAGAAGAAGCAAAGTTATTGGAGATATTTTTGGCTAGATGCCAGAAATCACGAGGGGAGTTAGATCTTGAAAGGTTTTGACATTTTCTGTTAATGAAGGAGTTTTTGGCTAGTTGGAGAACAGACTTGGCATGGTTCCGGGCAGAAATATAAAGTGCATGAGATTCTGGTGAAGGAAGGCTTAAGTACCTTTTGTGGGCCACCTCTCTATCATGTATAGCACGAGAACAAGCTGTGTTAAACCAAGGTTTAGAAGGTTTAGGACGAGAAAAAGAGTGAGGAATGTACGCCTCCATGCCAGACACTATCACCTCTGTTATGCACTCAGCACACAAAGACGGGTCTCTGACACGGAAGCAGTAGTCATTCCAAGGAAAATCAGCAAAATACCGCCTCAGGTCCCCCCAACTAGCAGAGGCAAAACGCCAGAGGCACCTTCGCTTAGGGGGATCCTGAGGAGGGATTGGAGTGATAGGACAAGATAAAGATATGAGATTGTGATCGGAGGAGCCCAACGGAGAAGAAAGGGTGACAGCATAAGCAGAAGGATTAGAGGTCAGGAAAAGGTCAAGAATGTTGGGCGTATCTCCAAGACGGTCAGGAATACGAGTAGGGTGTTGCACCAATTGCTCAAGGTCATGGAGGATAGCAAAGTTGTAGGCTAGTTCACCAGGATGGTCAGTGAAGGGAGAGGAAAGCCAAAGCTGGTGGTGAACATTGAAGTCTCCAAGAATGGAGATCTCTGCAAAAGGGAAGAGGGTCAGAATGTGCTCCACTTTGGAAGTTAAGTAGTCAAAGAATTTCTTATAGTCAGAGGAGTTAGGAGAGAGGTATACAGCACAGATAAATTTAGTATGAGAATGACTCTGTAGTCGTAGCCAGATGGTGGAAAACTCGGAAGATTCAAGAGCGTGGGCACGAGAGCAGGTTAAGTCATTGCGCACATAAACGCAGCATCCAGCTTTGGATCGAAAATGAGGATAGAGAAAGTAGGAGGGAACAGAAAAGGGGCTACTGTCAGTTGCCTCAGACACCTGAGTTTCAGTGAGGAAAAGAAGATGAGGTTTAGAAGAGGAGAGGTGGTGTTCTACAGATTGAAAATTAGATCTTAGACCGCGAATGTTGCAGAAGTTAATGAAGAAAAAGTTGAGGGGGGTGTCAAGACACTTAGGGTCGTCGACGGAAAGGCAGTCCGACCTGGGGACATTTATGGTCCCCTCCCCAGATGGGGACTCCGAGGCTGGTGTAGGAGTCGCCATGATTTTAAATTTTTTGGAGTGAAGGGTGTGTGTGTTATTAGGTGCTTGTAGTTTTGTGTGGAGGAAGAGAGTTGTCTTTAGAGGGCAGGCTGTGACTACCCCCTTGTGTTGTGAGACACAAAGGGAAACGTTCAGTGAGGTCACAGCTGGGTTTAATGATAAGTTCACAGCACCCCCTGAACAGTGCTTTAGACCTCACTGGGAGTAATTATCGTTTCGGCAGGTGTCTACTGCCTCCTCCTAATAAAATGCTTCCATTGACAAATAAAGCATCTCTCTCTCTCTCTCTCTCTCTCTCTCTCTCTCTCTCTCTCTCTCTCTCTCTCTCTCTCTCTCTTTCTCTGTGTGTGTATATATATATATATATATATATATATATATATATATATATATATATATATATATATATATATATATATATATATATATATATATATATATATATATATATATATATATATCCTTATTATTCTTTTCATAGATTCTTTTCAAGATCAACGAGGTTAAGCAACGGCTCTGGGCAAAACGTGGATGGGTTACTACACAAGCTTCATCCCGCAACTGGATCAGGATCACGGGTCCCCGTCCCAGCCAGTTCTGTGATTGGCCCAGACATTCCTGGGCCGAGAGCACACTTAACTACTGCTACCACCTCACATCATCATTGTTCTTAATAATAAATTCTTCTTCTTCTTCTTCTCCTTATCATTATTACTATACAAATAATAATGATAATGATAATAAATTAATAATAATAATAATAAGAAGAAGAAGAAGAAGAAAAAGAAGAAGAAGAAGAAGAAGAAGAGAAAGAAGAAGAAGAAGAAGAAAAAGAGGAAGAAAATAATAATAAGAATAAAAATAAAATAAAATAATTATAATAAAAAATAAATAAATAAATGAAAATATAATATTAAAAGAAGAAAAACAAGAAGAAGGAGAAGAAGAAGAAGAAGAAGAAGAAGAAGAAGAAGAAGAAGAAGAAGAAGAAGAAGAAGAAGAAGAAGAAGAAGAAGAAGAAGAAGAAGCAGAAGAAAAAAAAAATAAGAAGAAGAAGATTAAGAAGAAGAAGAAGAAGAAGAAGAAGAAGAAGATGAAGAAGAAGAAGAAGAAGATGAAGAAGAAAAAAGAGAAACAGAAGAAGAACAAGAAGAAGAAGATAGTGTAATCTTCTAATAGTCGGAAACTCAAGCTCACCAAGGCCAACGACCACACAACGTTGAATACACCGCTCCTCGTCTGATCAGCGAAAAAAAGCAACGTTGGTTCCGGTTAGTACTTGGATGGGTAACCGCCTGGGAACACCATATGTTGTTGGCATTCCAACATTTTTTTTTACTTATTCATTCATCATTTTGCATTTTTTTTTACCTCGCTTAATGCAATAAGGCAAGCAAAAAAATAAAATAAATAGATAAATAAAATACTTACAAATACTTACATAAAAGGATCTCTCTCTCTCTCTCTCTCTCTCTCTCTCTCTCTCTCTCTCTCTCTCTCTCTCTCTCTCTCTCTCTCTCTCTCTCTCTCTCTCGCTCTCTTTTATTATTAATTCTCATTCACGGTGTTATTCTTGTTGTTGTTGTTGTTGTTGTTGTTGCTGTTGTTGTTGTTGTTGTTGTTGTTGTTGTTGTTGTTGTTGTCGTTATTGTTGTTCTTGTTGTTGTTGTTGTTGTTGTTGTTGTTGTAGTTGTTGTTTTTATTGTTTTTCTTTTTCATCTAAAGTTTCTTTATTTTTATAGTATTAACATTATTATTTTAATATTGCTGTTATTAATATTATTATTACTACTATTCTTCTTCTTCTTCTTCTTTTTCTTCTTCTTCTTCTTCTTGTTTTTTTTTCTACTTCTTCTTCTTCCTCTTCTTCTTCTTCTTCTTCTTCTTCTTCTTCTTCTTCTTCTTCTTCTTCTTCTTCTTCTTCTTCTTATAATTATAATTATTATTATTATTATTATTATTATTATTATTATTAATTTTCTAAATTTCTTATTCCATTTATTTCATTTTTTTCAACTAATATAAATTATCATATGTTTTTATATTTTAAAGATTTGTGTTATATATTCATGGATTTTTTTTTATTTATTTATCTACTTATTTTTATTATTACTATTATTATTTATTTATTTATTAAATTTAACCTAATCTAACCTAACATAATGTAACATTACCTAAACTACCCTAAACTAACCCAAACTTAACATAACCTAAATTAGCTTAACCTAACTTTGTTGTTGCTGTTGTTGTTGTTGTTGTTGTTGTTGCTGTTGTTGTTTTTCTTCCTCCTTTCTTTTTATTGTTGTTCCTAACCTAACCTAACTTAACTTCACCTAACCTGACTAACCTAATCTAACTTAAATTAACATTACCTAACCTAATGTAACCAAACTTCACCTAAATGAACCTAACCTATAATATCCTAAATTAACCTAACCTAAATTAAGCAAAGCTGGCCTAACCTAACCTAACATAACCTAACTTAACCTAACCTAACCTAACATAACGTAACATCACCTAAACTACCCTAAACTAACACTAACAACCTAACCTAAATTAACCTAACCTAACCTAACTTAACCTGACCTGACCTAATCTAACCTAACTTCGCCTTACTTGAATTACATTCAAGTATCGATCAGTCAGTGGAGCCGAGGCTTGCTGGTTTTTCCCATCCTTCACAACCCAACCGACACATATACACACACACACATTCTCTCTCTCTCTCTCTCTCTCTCTCTCTCTCTCTCTCTCTCTCTCTCTCTCTCTCTCTCTCTCTCTCTCTCTCTCTCTCTCTCTCTCTAACTCCCTTCGTGATTTCTGGCATCTAGCCAAAAAGTATCTCCAATAACTTTGCTGCTTCTTCTTTCCCTACTCTATTTCAACCAGATGGCACCACTGCTATCGCATCTATTTCTAAAGCTGAAATCTTTGCTCAAACCTTTGCTAAAAATTCTACATTGGACGATTCTGGGCTTGTTCCTCCCTCTCCTCCACCCTCTGACAACTTCATGCCACCTATTAAAATTCTTCGCAATGATGTTTTCCATGCCCTCGCTGGCCTAAACCCTCGGAAGGCTTATGGACCGGATGGGGTCCCTCCTATTGTTCTCCGAAACAATGCCTCCATGCTTGCACCTTGCCTATTCAAATTCTTTCAGCTCTGTCTGTCAACACTACCTTTCCTTCTTGCTGGAAGTTTACTTACATTCAACCTGTTCCTAAAAAGGGTGACCGTTCTAATCCCTCAAACTACCATCCTATTGCTTTAATTTCCTGCCTATCTAAAGTTTTTGAATCTATCTTCAACAGGAAGATTCTTAAACATCTATCACTCCACAACCTTCTATCTGATCGCCAGTATGGGTTCCGTCAAGGCCGCTCTACTGGTGATCTTCTGGCTTTCCTTACTGAGTCTTGGTCATCCTCTTTTAGAGATTTTGGTGAAACTTTTGCTGTTGCCTTGGACATAATTATCAAAAGCTTTTGATAGAGTCTGGCACAAAGCTTTGATTTCCAAACTACCCTCCTACGGTTTCTATCCTTCTCTCTGTTTACTTCATCTCAAGTTTCCTTTTTGACCGTTCTATTGCTGCTGTGGTAGACGGTCACTGTTCTTCTCCTAAATCAATTAACAGTGGTGTTCCTCAGGGTTCTGTCCTGTCACCCACTCTCTTCTTATTATTCATTAATGATCTTCTAAACCAAACTTCTTGTCCTATCCACTCCTACGCTGAAGATACCACCCTGCACTTTTCCACGTCTTTTCATAGACGTCCAACCCTTCAGGAGGTAAACATATCACGCAGGGAAGCCACAGAACGCCTGACTTCTGATCTTTCTAAAATTTCTCATTGGGGCAGAACAAACTTGATATTGTTCAATGCCTCAAAAAATCAATTCCTCCATCTATCAACTCGACACAACCTTCCAGACAACTATCCCCTCTTCTTCAATGACACTCAACTGTCCCCCTCTTCTACATTGAACATCCTCGGTCTGTCCTTTACTTATAATCTGAACTGGAAACTTCACATCTCATCTCTAGCTAAAACAGCTTTTATGAAGTTAGGTGTTCTGAGACGTCTCCGCCAGTTTTTCTCACCCCCCCAGCTGCTAACTCTGTACAAGGGCCTTATCCGTCCATGTATGGAGTATGCTTCACATGTCTGAGGGGGGTTCCACTCATACTGCTTTTCTAGACAGGGTGGAATCAAAAGCTTTTCGTCTCATCAACTCCTCTCCTCTAACTGACTGTCTTCAGCTTCTCTCTCACCGCCGCAATGTTGCATATCTAGCTGTCTTCTACCGCTATTTTCATGCTAACTGCTCTTCTGATCTTGCTAACTGCATGCCTCCCCTCCTTCCGTGGCCTCGCTGCACAAGACTTTCTTCTTTCTCTCACCTCTATTCTGTCCACTTCTCTAACGCAAGAGTTAACTAGTATTCTCAATCATTCATCCCTTTCTCTGGTAAACTCTGGAACTCCCTGCCTGCTTCCGTATTTCCACCTTCCTATGACTTGAATTCCTTCAAGAGGGAGGTTTCAAGACACTTATTCATCATTTTTTGACCACTGCTTTGACCCCTGTATGGGACTGGCATTTCAGTGGGCATTTTTTTTATTACATTTTTGTTGCCCTTGGCCAGTGTCCTTCCTACATAAAAAAAAAAAAAAAAATAGTAGTAGTAGTAGCAGTAGTAGTAGTAGTAGTAGTAGTAGTAGTAATGCTATTTTTCATATATTTAGTAATTTTTTTTTTCATATTATTATTTATATTTATATTTTTTGTTTTGTTTTGACATTCATACGAATGCTATAAAGGTGAAGCATAGAAATTTATTTGATTAATTAATTAATTTATATATCTATTTATTTTGATTTTTTAAATTAATTAATTTATTTATTTTTATTATTATTATTTTTTTTTTTTTTATGTCTCTATGATAAGCAAAGCATTATAGAATTTATGAAAGCACATATCCTCTAGAGTCTTGCCCTACAAAAGATTCTGTAAAGTAAAAAATAAAGGGAATAAGTGTCAGTGACGTTTGATGAATAGAGGAAGGCGTGGCAGAAATTACCATAAAACGTATATAAATGAAAATTTATCTTCCTCGTATTTTCCAACTTGCGTTTGCTTCTTGAAAATTTAACTGGGTGGGTCATATAGCAGACATATTGTTCTTTCCTCCATTGTAGTTTGTTTCCAGCAAGCCCCCTAAATAAAGTTTCTGTTTTTTTTTTTTTTTTTTTTTTTTAAAGAAATGAGGAATTACATTCTAACGCTGATCACTGAGCGGAGCGTAGACGAGCTGCTATCCTCAAGGACGTTACCTCTCTCTCTCTCTCTCTCTCTCTCTAAATAAGACTTTAAATAAAAAGAATATATATATATATATATATATATATATATATATATATATATATATATATATATATATATATATATATATATATATATATATATATATATATATATATATATATATATATATATATATATTAAAAGACAATGAATATCCTCTGGGGAAGGGGTGACAATCCTTATTTAACCCTTAATTTCAGTTGAATTTTGACAAGTCTACGTTAAAATGTTTCCATTTTTCTGCAGTGATAAAGAAACGTAGAGGGGTAGCTAATATATTTAATTGTTAATTGTATCTTTTTTTCTTTCTTTTTTTCATTTATTCTTTTATTAATTTTTCTTTTCATTGCTTAATTATGCATTATGCCGACACTGCAGGTTACAATTGCAGATATTGCAAGTATTTTTGACACAATACAAGTACATCCAGCTAAACTATTGCTACAGTATAGAGAGAGTATTTCGATTACATACCTTATTCTTCATCTTCTTTTCTTCTTTTTTTTTTTTAATAAATATAATAATAAATAAATAAGTAAATAGGTATTGTCAAATGAAATCGTCGAGATTACGCAGGGGTTTCGGGCAATACTTGGATGGGTGACTACACAAGCCTCATCTGTCTGAAAAAAAAATAAATAAATAAAAAAAATAAGAATAAGAATAGGGAGAATGAACGAAAATTTTAAGTAATAAAGATAACAGTAAGAATTATTATAACAAGAATAAGAAAAATTACAATAAAGGAATATAAAAAAAAAGAAAGAAAGCATCCCATGTCTTTCTTCCTAATTGTCATAGAAGGGTGAATTCTTTTGTATATTTTCCAACATTTCCAATACAACGATATGAATGGGGGAAGAAAGAATAAGAATAATAGAAAGAAGGCCTCCCAACACCTAGTTCTCCGGTCTTGGCCAATTAGCTAACGGCGGGATCAGCGCAGTTAAGCAGGGGGTCCGGGAAGAACTTGGATGGGTGACCACAAAAGCCTCATCTCTCTGAGAATAGAAAAAAATAGCAATAAGAATGAGGAGAATGAACGAAAAACGAAAATAATAAAATAACAATAACAACTATAATAAAAAAAAGAAGATTAAGAATAAAAAGAACAAAAATAAGGGAAAAAAGTAATAATATATCTCTCTTGCTAATTGTCGTAGAATTATGAATGAAGGGTTAATTTTAGTGCATATTTTCCAACATTTTCAGCACAACAATGCAACAACAATACAGGAAAGAATAAGAATAAGAGAAATAAGCCCTCCCAACACCTTGTTCTCCGCTCTTGACCAATCAGCTGACGGCGGGATCAGCAAGGTTAAGCAGGGGGTCCGGGCAGAACTTGGATGGGTGACCGCACAAGCCTCATCTCTCTAAAAGTAGGATAAATAAGAATAAGATAAGGAAGAATAATAAAAAAAAATGAAAATAATAAAGATAACAATATTAATTATGACAAGAATAAGAAAAAAATAGAATAAAAAGAATGAAAAAAATAAGAATATCACAACTTTCTTGCTAATTGTCTTAGAATTTTAAATGACATGTCAGTTCTGCTGTATATTTTCCAAGATTTGTTATGAATGAGGGAAGAAAGAATAAGAATAAGAATAAGAATAAGAACAAAATGAATTAGACTAACAATAATGATCACATCTTTCATGCGGTGACTGCGTGGGCGATGAGCCTCACTGGACGTTTCTGACCAATCACAAGGCAGGGTTGGAGTCGTCGGGCCCACCCGATTCATATATAAAGGGATTTTGTGGGAAGCGCGGGCAGACTCAGCTGAGTGTTCGTTGTGAGTTGTTGTTACCACAACTATGGCACGTACCAAGCAAACGGCTCGCAAGTCCACTGGTGGCAAGGCGCCCCGCAAGCAGCTTGCTACAAAGGCAGCTCGCAAGTCTGCTCCAGCCACTGGAGGTGTCAAGAAACCCCACCGTTACAGGCCTGGAACCGTTGCTCTCCGTGAGATCCGCCGTTATCAGAAGAGCACTGAGCTGCTTATCAGGAAACTGCCTTTCCAGCGCCTGGTGCGTGAAATTGCTCAGGATTTCAAGACTGACCTCCGCTTCCAGTCCTCTGCTGTCATGGCTCTCCAGGAAGCTTCCGAGGCTTACCTCGTGGGTCTGTTTGAGGATACCAACCTGTGCGCCATCCATGCCAAGCGCGTGACTATCATGCCAAAGGACATCCAACTGGCTCGTCGCATCCGTGGCGAGCGTGCCTAAGAAGTCATCCACGAATGATCTTCATAACAGCAATATCTAGGCCCTTTTTAGGGCCAAACATCTCTTTCATTAAAGAATTTTCATAGACAATCTGTTTGGTTTTGTGGAAGAAAATATTTATTTTCCATCTTTCAGTATCAGGTATCGACTTTCAACTCAATATCCTTCCCCCCTTTTTTTTTTTTTATATTATTATTATTATTCCCTCTTCCATGGCCATATCTCTTTCACTTGGGAGAATTTTTATCTTTCTTTATCTCTATTTTTTTTTTATCTTTTCTTTATCTCCACAGAATAATAATCACGATAATAATAAGCATAATAATAATAATAATAATAATAATAATAATAATAATAATAATAATAATAATAATAATGATACAATAATTATTATAATAATAATCATAATAAAAACAACAATATTAATATTATTAATAATGATAATAATAATAATAATAATAATAATAATAATAATAATAATAATAAAAATAATAATAATAATAATATTAATAATAATAACAATAATTATAATAATAATGCATTTGTCTATATCGTATCTTTTTTCCTTTTCAAGTGTGGCTCCAATGGAGCCGGGTATTATTTTATACTGGCAGCAGTATACTGGCCGCCTGTTTACTTGGAGGAGGTATACTTGGTAACAGCCTTGGTGCCTTCAGAAACAGCGTGTTTTGCCAGTTCACCAGGCAGAAGAAGACGGACAGCGGTCTGGATTTCCCGGCTGGTGATGGTGGAGCGCTTGTTATAGTGTGCCAGGCGGGATGCCTCGGCAGCGATGCGCTCGAAAATGTCATTCACGAACGAGTTCATGATTGACATGGCCTTGGAGGACACGCCAGTGTCTGGGTGGACTTGCTTGAGCACCTTGTAGATGTAGATGGAGTAGCTCTCCTTCCTCCTGCGCTTCTTCTTCTTGTCGCCCTTGGCAATGGCCTTCTGTGCCTTGCCAGCTTTCTTGGCAGCCTTTCCTGATGCTTTGGGAGGCATAGTGTCGCCGTACTGCTGTGAGAACGAGTGTGCGTTTTCAAGTTTCAAGTTTCAAGTTTTTATTTAGAAAAAGGGGGGTGTTACAAGAAGGGGCAGTGTGTGTACCAAGACTGGTACACAGGGAAGAAAAAGTGAGGAGAAATAGAAGTACAGTGGGAGAAAAAAAGTTGCCGGGCGGTCAGGCTTGCTACTGTAAAGTAATGAGTGTCACAGGGCAGTACAAGAGCGATTTGTAGGGTGGAAACCGGAGTCCCCGGAGGAAAACCACCCGCACTGCTGTGAGATAGAATAGAGTGGGGGAGGGTTACATATAATATTTACATAACATTTACAAGTACGTTGCAATGACATAAAATATTTACAGAACATGAGTTCTTGGTGGAAACCTGAGTTAGCAGGTGAGTCGTAAAGGGCAACTAGAAGACACACATAAAGTAGATTGTTTGGAGAAGGCGGTGCAAGAAGAGGATGGTAAGAGAGATGCACTAGCTTAAGAGAGGTGAAGTTAGGGGGACGAAGGTAGAAGGGAGGAAACATCGAGAGGAGGAAAAAAGAATGCAGAGGGACACAGTAGAACCGTTAAGGAGTACATAATGCTTAAGAAGAAATAAGACACGAGGGAGCAAAAATTGTCACAATAGCTTGTACAAAATAAACATGAGAGTCAAATGCAGAGGGACACAGTAGAAACGTTAAGGAGTACATAATGCTTAAGAAGAAATAAGACACGAGGGAGCAAAAATCGTCACAATATCACGTACAAAATAAACATGAGAGTCACAGAACACGCGTGGATGTTCACTGTGCACTGTAACGATACACTCGATTATTTCGGGAGTCCTGCGACGGGGGAGAGGGTGGTGGGCAGGTGTCTTGGGCGCGGGTCGATGTCGGAGGTTCTAGGAGTCGCTGTCGGTGGTTCGGGGGGGAGTTCAAAGGGGAGGCCTTCGGCGACGCCTGCGGCGCCGTCAGCCCCAGCCAACCCCTCAGCTGTGCGTTTCCCGAACTCGGTCCCGCTGCCGGGGGCTGAGCAGGCTACCCCGGAGGACGATTACCCCTCGCCAGGACGTCGGCCGGTCCCTCGGCGACTCGGGGCGCGGGGGGGCGAGGGGAAGTTCGCGATGCTGGAACCACCACTGGGTATGCCGTCGGTGTCGCCGGGGGCGTCATCAGGCCTGGCAGATCTCTTAGTGGCTAGCTGCAGTCCACCACTGTCGTCACGGTACCTCTACTCTCAGAAGGAGAAGGACAGATGCTCGCTCTCTCTCAGTCAGCAGTCGGTGATGATAATGGCGTGATCTGCGGACAAATTATCTAGCAGTAAAAGAGTGCTTGGGGGGAGAGTGACTAATTTCTAGTAGTGATACAGGTAGATTGTGAATTTAATAGGGGAATGAGTTACGGAAATATAACATTCACCTGTATCGGGGTTCGGGAGGCGGGTCTTGCACTCGGCGAAGACTCCTGGGGAACCCGGCGTGTTCCCGGGGTAGAGCCTCGTCGTGCTGTGTCCTCAGCGCCTGGAACTGATCCCATTCCTCGGCATCCATCTGTTCCCAAACCCTGGCGGCCATATCGTGAAGGCGGACGTTCAGGGCTGGGAGGGATGCGGCTTCGTGAAGAGCAGCCGAGGTGACAAAGTCGTCCCATCTGGTGCCGAAGGCGAACCTCAGGGCGTTGTTCTGGACCCGCTGAAGCTTGCGAGCGTCCTGATTGGTCCAGACGCGCTCTGGGCCGATCTGATCTCGCGTATATATAGCCGTTTTTCCCAAAATTCACTACTTGCTCGCAGAGCTACCGACGAGGTTAGAGTACTCGCGCTCCTCATTTATCACCAACAACAACAACTACTACTACTACTACTACTACCACAACATCCATTATCATGTCTGGACGCGGCAAGGGAGGAAAGGTGAAGGGAAAGTCAAAGTCCCGTTCCAGTCGTGCTGGACTCCAGTTCCCGGTCGGCAGGATTCATCGCCTTCTAAGGAAAGGCAACTACGCCGAGCGCGTGGGTGCTGGTGCCCCCGTGTACCTTGCGGCAGTTATGGAGTACCTGGCTGCTGAAGTCCTTGAGCTTGCCGGCAATGCCGCCCGTGACAACAAGAAGACTCGCATCATCCCACGTCACCTGCAGCTGGCCATCCGCAACGACGAGGAACTTAACAAGCTCCTCTCCGGAGTCACCATTGCACAGGGTGGCGTGCTGCCCAACATTCAGGCCGTGCTCCTTCCCAAGAAGACTGAGAAGAAGTAAATAAAGGGCCTCCCTCCCCTTCAGCCAATATCACCATCAATCCGGCTCCTCTTCGGAGCCACACGTTCAAACATCTAGAGAGTTGTGTAGACTATACTGGTATATCAATAATAAGCAAGTAGTGTATTTATTTTCGAGTTAGTTATTTGTTATTATTATTATTATTATTTAGTCAGGCACGCAAGTGACCGAGAATAAATATGTATACTATATTTCTACTAATGTACCTGCTGTGTG
>NW_026973762.1:235000-247500 GCF_035594125.1 Scylla paramamosain
TACTTCATCTCAAGTTTCCTTTTTGACCGTTCTATTGCTGCTGTGGTAGACGGTCACTGTTCTTCTCCTAAATCAATTAACAGTGGTGTTCCTCAGGGTTCTGTCCTGTCACCCACTCTCTTCTTATTATTCATTAATGATCTTCTAAACCAAACTTCTTGTCCTATCCACTCCTACGCTGAAGATACCACCCTGCACTTTTCCACGTCTTTTCATAGACGTCCAACCCTTCAGGAGGTAAACATATCACGCAGGGAAGCCACAGAACGCCTGACTTCTGATCTTTCTAAAATTTCTCATTGGGGCAGAACAAACTTGATATTGTTCAATGCCTCAAAAAATCAATTCCTCCATCTATCAACTCGACACAACCTTCCAGACAACTATCCCCTCTTCTTCAATGACACTCAACTGTCCCCCTCTTCTACATTGAACATCCTCGGTCTGTCCTTTACTTATAATCTGAACTGGAAACTTCACATCTCATCTCTAGCTAAAACAGCTTTTATGAAGTTAGGTGTTCTGAGACGTCTCCGCCAGTTTTTCTCACCCCCCCAGCTGCTAACTCTGTACAAGGGCCTTATCCGTCCATGTATGGAGTATGCTTCACATGTCTGAGGGGGGTTCCACTCATACTGCTTTTCTAGACAGGGTGGAATCAAAAGCTTTTCGTCTCATCAACTCCTCTCCTCTAACTGACTGTCTTCAGCTTCTCTCTCACCGCCGCAATGTTGCATATCTAGCTGTCTTCTACCGCTATTTTCATGCTAACTGCTCTTCTGATCTTGCTAACTGCATGCCTCCCCTCCTTCCGTGGCCTCGCTGCACAAGACTTTCTTCTTTCTCTCACCTCTATTCTGTCCACTTCTCTAACGCAAGAGTTAACTAGTATTCTCAATCATTCATCCCTTTCTCTGGTAAACTCTGGAACTCCCTGCCTGCTTCCGTATTTCCACCTTCCTATGACTTGAATTCCTTCAAGAGGGAGGTTTCAAGACACTTATTCATCATTTTTTGACCACTGCTTTGACCCCTGTATGGGACTGGCATTTCAGTGGGCATTTTTTTTATTACATTTTTGTTGCCCTTGGCCAGTGTCCTTCCTACATAAAAAAAAAAAAAAAAATAGTAGTAGTAGTAGCAGTAGTAGTAGTAGTAGTAGTAGTAGTAGTAATGCTATTTTTCATATATTTAGTAATTTTTTTTTTTCATATTATTATTTATATTTATATTTTTTGTTTTGTTTTGACATTCATACGAATGCTATAAAGGTGAAGCATAGAAATTTATTTGATTGATTAATTAATTTATATATCTATTTATTTTGATTTTTTAAATTAATTAATTTATTTATTTTTATTATTATTATTTTTTTTTTTTATGTCTCTATGATAAGCAAAGCATTATAGAATTTATGAAAGCACATATCCTCTAGAGTCTTGCCCTACAAAAGATTCTGTAAAGTAAAAAATAAAGGGAATAAGTGTCAGTGACGTTTGATGAATAGAGGAAGGCGTGGCAGAAATTACCATAAAACGTATATAAATGAAAATTTATCTTCCTCGTATTTTCCAACTTGCGTTTGCTTCTTGAAAATTTAACTGGGTGGGTCATATAGCAGACATATTGTTCTTTCCTCCATTGTAGTTTGTTTCCAGCAAGCCCCCTAAATAAAGTTTCTGTTTTTTTTTTTTTTTTTTTTTTTTTAAAGAAATGAGGAATTACATTCTAACGCTGATCACTGAGCGGAGCGTAGACGAGCTGCTATCCTCAAGGACGTTACCTCTCTCTCTCTCTCTCTCTCTCTCTAAATAAGACTTTAAATAAAAAGAATATATATATATATATATATATATATATATATATATATATATATATATATATATATATATATATATATATATATATATATATATATATATATATATATATATATATATATATATATATATATTAAAAGACAATGAATATCCTCTGGGGAAGGGGTGACAATCCTTATTTAACCCTTAATTTCAGTTGAATTTTGACAAGTCTACGTTAAAATGTTTCCATTTTTCTGCAGTGATAAAGAAACGTAGAGGGGTAGCTAATATATTTAATTGTTAATTGTATCTTTTTTTCTTTCTTTTTTTCATTTATTCTTTTATTAATTTTTCTTTTCATTGCTTAATTATGCATTATGCCGACACTGCAGGTTACAATTGCAGATATTGCAAGTATTTTTGACACAATACAAGTACATCCAGCTAAACTATTGCTACAGTATAGAGAGAGTATTTCGATTACATACCTTATTCTTCATCTTCTTTTCTTCTTTTTTTTTTTTAATAAATATAATAATAAATAAATAAGTAAATAGGTATTGTCAAATGAAATCGTCGAGATTACGCAGGGGTTTCGGGCAATACTTGGATGGGTGACTACACAAGCCTCATCTGTCTGAAAAAAAATAAATAAATAAAAAAAATAAGAATAAGAATAGGGAGAATGAACGAAAATTTTAAGTAATAAAGATAACAGTAAGAATTATTATAACAAGAATAAGAAAAATTACAATAAAGGAATATAAAAAAAAAGAAAGAAAGCATCCCATGTCTTTCTTCCTAATTGTCATAGAAGGGTGAATTCTTTTGTATATTTTCCAACATTTCCAATACAACGATATGAATGGGGGAAGAAAGAATAAGAATAATAGAAAGAAGGCCTCCCAACACCTAGTTCTCCGGTCTTGGCCAATTAGCTAACGGCGGGATCAGCGCAGTTAAGCAGGGGGTCCGGGAAGAACTTGGATGGGTGACCACAAAAGCCTCATCTCTCTGAGAATAGAAAAAAATAGCAATAAGAATGAGGAGAATGAACGAAAAACGAAAATAATAAAATAACAATAACAACTATAATAAAAAAAAGAAGATTAAGAATAAAAAGAACAAAAATAAGGGAAAAAAGTAATAATATATCTCTCTTGCTAATTGTCGTAGAATTATGAATGAAGGGTTAATTTTAGTGCATATTTTCCAACATTTTCAGCACAACAATGCAACAACAATACAGGAAAGAATAAGAATAAGAGAAATAAGCCCTCCCAACACCTTGTTCTCCGCTCTTGACCAATCAGCTGACGGCGGGATCAGCAAGGTTAAGCAGGGGGTCCGGGCAGAACTTGGATGGGTGACCGCACAAGCCTCATCTCTCTAAAAGTAGGATAAATAAGAATAAGATAAGGAAGAATAATAAAAAAAAATGAAAATAATAAAGATAACAATATTAATTATGACAAGAATAAGAAAAAAATAGAATAAAAAGAATGAAAAAAATAAGAATATCACAACTTTCTTGCTAATTGTCTTAGAATTTTAAATGACATGTCAGTTCTGCTGTATATTTTCCAAGATTTGTTATGAATGAGGGAAGAAAGAATAAGAATAAGAATAAGAATAAGAACAAAATGAATTAGACTAACAATAATGATCACATCTTTCATGCGGTGACTGCGTGGGCGATGAGCCTCACTGGACGTTTCTGACCAATCACAAGGCAGGGTTGGAGTCGTCGGGCCCACCCGATTCATATATAAAGGGATTTTGTGGGAAGCGCGGGCAGACTCAGCTGAGTGTTCGTTGTGAGTTGTTGTTACCACAACTATGGCACGTACCAAGCAAACGGCTCGCAAGTCCACTGGTGGCAAGGCGCCCCGCAAGCAGCTTGCTACAAAGGCAGCTCGCAAGTCTGCTCCAGCCACTGGAGGTGTCAAGAAACCCCACCGTTACAGGCCTGGAACCGTTGCTCTCCGTGAGATCCGCCGTTATCAGAAGAGCACTGAGCTGCTTATCAGGAAACTGCCTTTCCAGCGCCTGGTGCGTGAAATTGCTCAGGATTTCAAGACTGACCTCCGCTTCCAGTCCTCTGCTGTCATGGCTCTCCAGGAAGCTTCCGAGGCTTACCTCGTGGGTCTGTTTGAGGATACCAACCTGTGCGCCATCCATGCCAAGCGCGTGACTATCATGCCAAAGGACATCCAACTGGCTCGTCGCATCCGTGGCGAGCGTGCCTAAGAAGTCATCCACGAATGATCTTCATAACAGCAATATCTAGGCCCTTTTTAGGGCCAAACATCTCTTTCATTAAAGAATTTTCATAGACAATCTGTTTGGTTTTGTGGAAGAAAATATTTATTTTCCATCTTTCAGTATCAGGTATCGACTTTCAACTCAATATCCTTCCCCCCTTTTTTTTTTTTTATATTATTATTATTATTCCCTCTTCCATGGCCATATCTCTTTCACTTGGGAGAATTTTTATCTTTCTTTATCTCTATTTTTTTTTTATCTTTTCTTTATCTCCACAGAATAATAATCACGATAATAATAAGCATAATAATAATAATAATAATAATAATAATAATAATAATAATAATAATAATGATACAATAATTATTATAATAATAATCATAATAAAAACAACAATATTAATATTATTAATAATGATAATAATAATAATAATAATAATAATAATAATAATAATAATAATAAAAATAATAATAATAATAATATTAATAATAATAACAATAATTATAATAATAATGCATTTGTCTATATCGTATCTTTTTTCCTTTTCAAGTGTGGCTCCAATGGAGCCGGGTATTATTTTATACTGGCAGCAGTATACTGGCCGCCTGTTTACTTGGAGGAGGTATACTTGGTAACAGCCTTGGTGCCTTCAGAAACAGCGTGTTTTGCCAGTTCACCAGGCAGAAGAAGACGGACAGCGGTCTGGATTTCCCGGCTGGTGATGGTGGAGCGCTTGTTATAGTGTGCCAGGCGGGATGCCTCGGCAGCGATGCGCTCGAAAATGTCATTCACGAACGAGTTCATGATTGACATGGCCTTGGAGGACACGCCAGTGTCTGGGTGGACTTGCTTGAGCACCTTGTAGATGTAGATGGAGTAGCTCTCCTTCCTCCTGCGCTTCTTCTTCTTGTCGCCCTTGGCAATGGCCTTCTGTGCCTTGCCAGCTTTCTTGGCAGCCTTTCCTGATGCTTTGGGAGGCATAGTGTCGCCGTACTGCTGTGAGAACGAGTGTGCGTTTTCTCAGTTGAAAAGTGGTATATATATTAGCGTGCCTACTCAGGATCAGGAGTCGCCACCTCAGCGAGCGTCCTGATTGGTCCAGACGCGCTCTGGGCCGATCTGATCTCGCGTATATATAGCCGTTTTTCCCAAAATTCACTACTTGCTCGCAGAGCTACCGACGAGGTTAGAGTACTCGCGCTCCTCATTTATCACCAACAACAACAACTACTACTACTACTACTACTACCACAACATCCATTATCATGTCTGGACGCGGCAAGGGAGGAAAGGTGAAGGGAAAGTCAAAGTCCCGTTCCAGTCGTGCTGGACTCCAGTTCCCGGTCGGCAGGATTCATCGCCTTCTAAGGAAAGGCAACTACGCCGAGCGCGTGGGTGCTGGTGCCCCCGTGTACCTTGCGGCAGTTATGGAGTACCTGGCTGCTGAAGTCCTTGAGCTTGCCGGCAATGCCGCCCGTGACAACAAGAAGACTCGCATCATCCCACGTCACCTGCAGCTGGCCATCCGCAACGACGAGGAACTTAACAAGCTCCTCTCCGGAGTCACCATTGCACAGGGTGGCGTGCTGCCCAACATTCAGGCCGTGCTCCTTCCCAAGAAGACTGAGAAGAAGTAAATAAAGGGCCTCCCTCCCCTTCAGCCAATATCACCATCAATCCGGCTCCTCTTCGGAGCCACACGTTCAAACATCTAGAGAGTTGTGTAGACTATACTGGTATATCAATAATAAGCAAGTAGTGTATTTATTTTCGAGTTAGTTATTTGTTATTATTATTATTATTATTTAGTCAGGCACGCAAGTGACCGAGAATAAATATGTATACTATATTTCTACTAATGTACCTGCTGTGTGTCACAGTGGAGAGTTGATTAGATGTGTTGCCTATTGTGATATGTTGAGCGTCTTTTTCATCTCAATGTATATTTTGTTTTATGAGAAACTGAGAACGATGAGGGGCGTGATCATTGAAATAAGTCAATGATAATAATAATAATAATAATAATAATAATAATAATAATAATAATAATAATAATGATAATAATAATAATAATAATAATAATAATAATAATGATAATAATAATAATACTTGGAGAAGACCTGATGAAGTGAGAAAGATGGTTATAATTAATAATGGTTTCTTTTCTTAGCTCAGATAGTGATAGTGAACATGGTTATGAGAAAGTAGTAGTAATAATAGTAGTCTATGGTCCTTCTTTCTTTTCATGTTTGTGGACCTTAAAAAGGTCCGGGAGATGATGTTATTCAATGATGATAATGCAAGCTGAATAGCTGGCACCATCTCAATAATGGAGCGATTTAACCACCAAATCCGTACAGGGTACGGCCCTGACGCTTGAGGGCGTAGACAACGTCCATGGCAGTAACGGTCTTACGCTTGGCGTGCTCGGTATAGGTGACAGCATCCCTGATAACGTTCTCAAGGAACACCTTGAGCACCCCACGAGTCTCCTCGTAGATGAGACCAGAGATGCGCTTGACGCCACCTCGGCGAGCTAGACGACGGATAGCAGGCTTGGTGATTCCCTGGATGTTATCACGCAGAACCTTACGGTGACGCTTGGCGCCTCCCTTTCCAAGACCCTTGCCTCCCTTGCCGCGGCCAGTCATGGTGATGAGAGCTGCTAGTACGACGTCCGAACGGTCTAACAGGAAGCTCACGAATGTGCCTCAAAATAACATAACATAACATAACAAAGAGAGAAAAGATGGGGAGGGGGAAGTGGGGATAGTGGGAAGAATAGGGGGGTGATAAGAAGGGAATTGTAGTAGGAGAAATAGTCACTGGGGCTTAACCCAGGCGCAATTTCAATGAGGAAGGACATCTTTTTTTTTTTTTTTTTTTTTTTTTTTTTTTTTTTTTTTTTTTTTTTTTTTTTTTTTACGTGTTATATTCATGCTAAGATGGCAAGGGGGACAAGGTCTTTATCGGGGAAAGCAGGAGAGTCCGCCACCAACCGAGCAGGCCAAGCCCAACACAGCCACAGCCACGAACGCCGCCCACGCACCCAAAACCCCGGGCCAAACCACGCACAAGTTAGGGGCCAGACTATCCAGAGCCTGCACCATCAGGATGTGAAAGAGGAGTGAAGGACAGTCAGAGTAGAAAGGGTTTTTTTTTTTTTGCTTTTTATTGGTTCAAAGAAGGACAGAGGAAGAAGTACATCCGTATAGCGGAGGGACCTACAGTTTTACGTGGGTTCCGAACCACGGATAGTAGTAGAGTGATTTGGTGATGGCAGGGATATTTAATGTATGATGTAATGTGGTGGGTGAAAAAGCGGTGTCGGTCCTTTCTGCTCTTGTCCTGTGACTCTTCCTGCAAAAAGGCCAACCTGCTAAAGAAAAGAGAAGTATAAAAAATGTTGTGGTGTTATGTGCATGGGGAGGGTGAGGATGGTTTGTGATAATGATTGACATGATGGTAGGATGTGCAATGACAGAGGCTCGAAAAGGCTCCCTCACCGCAACGAGGGGTCAAATCTAATACCATCTGCTTGCACGCGGTAAGTCGCTGGTGGCGGGGGGTGAATGGGGATTCCTGCATGGATGCTTCCAGGGCCCCGCCCCACCATCTCTTGACTACCTTCCTGCCCAGCCCTTGCCGCACCCAACTACCTCTGTGTGGGGGGTGAAGTGGCTTCCACTGAATGGTGTGGTTACCGTCCCCATCATCAGTACTGGCCGCTCCTTAACTACCTCGGGGGGTACCGCTACCGGAACGTCATGCCGACGTCCGGGGGCCCCATTGCCGTGACGTCAGTGGGAGGAGTGCGGTTCGTGCTATCCCCGTCTCTCTGGAAGTGGTCCGGTGCCCCCTTGAAACCTAGGCTGCGAGGCAAGAAAATAATGTATAAAAAACAAAAATATGAATACAAAGCCATAAGACAAAAAATATGAAAAAACCACTAGGTGTTGCCACACGACCCCACTCCCTCGGTCAGAGGCATGGTATGTTAATGGCGGTGATTTTTTGTCGCGTCCCTTTCCCAAGAGCGGTCCGGTGCCACCTTAAAACCTAGGCTGCGAGACAGAAAAATAATGCACAAAAACAAAAATATGAATACAAAACCATAAGACAAAAAATATGAAAAAACCACTAGGTGTTGGCACGCGGGACCGCCCACGTGAACGAGAGAACGACGATGATGCCACTCAGACACCATGAGTGGTACAGAGAAAGGAGATAGTGAAGGGAAGAAAGGAGGAGTCCATTATTAGAAAACAGGTTCAGGAGGCACAGTGGGAGGATCAAGGAGATTGCAGTGCGGCAGGTGACGGAAAGGTGGGGGGAGGTTGGTAATGAAATTGTATGTGATTGTGTGTCTGTCGGAGAAGGAGCTTAGTTGTTTTTCGATTCTATTGTGGAGTGTTATGTTAAGGGGGGGGATGTTGGACTCCTGGTGAATGGAGAGAGAGGTTTGGAAGTCGAACCATTTCGTCCCAAGAGCGAAACGAATTGCTCGGTTTTGAACTTTTTGAAGTTTAGAGAGGTTGGAGGGAGCAGAGAGAGAGAGGGCAAGAGGGCAGTAGGTTAAGAGAGGGAGAATGAAAGCTTTGTAGAGGTGAAGTTTTGTTTTTGTGCTGCTGTCGCGAAATCTTTCCAGGTTGCTCAGGGCCTTGGCGGCTATGGTTGCTTTTTGTTTTATATGTATATTGAAGTTGAGGTGCTTATCTATGGTGAGGCCAAGCACTTTGTTGTTGTTACTGATGGGGATTGGGGTGGGGATTGGAGTAATTCTGTTTAGTGAGATTTGGCGGGGCTGACTTCTTTTAATGTTGAAATAAGTGACTTTTGATTTTTCGGGATGGGAGAGAATTCGCCATTTCATCTCCCACAGGCTAGTCGCCATCAGTTCCCATTGAATTTTGTCGGTTAGGAGATCTAACGACCTGGCACGGGCCAATTGCGTTACATCGTCCGCGTATTGAATAGTTAGTGAGTCATTGTGGGCTGGGAGGGGTAGGTCAGCTGTGTACATGTTAAAAAGGGTGGGGGAGAGTACGGAGCCTTGTGGGACTCCAGCCTGAGGGGTGAAAAATGGCGAAAAGTTGCCCTGGTGGCGGATTCTTGTCTGTCTCTCATCCAGAAAACTACACAAGATGCGTTGTGTTAGAAAAGGGAGATTGAAGTTATTACAAATTTTGTATTTCAAACCGGTGTGCCAAACGGTGTCAAAAGCTTTCTTGACATCTTTTGTCACGAGTGCTGTCTTGTAATATGGCTTGTTGAAATTTAGGTAGGCTACTATGCTGTTAAGGGCGTCCTCAGTTGAGGCGTTCCTCCGGAAACCGAACTGCTGTGGTGCCAGCAATCCGTTACATTCGAGGAACGCTCTCAATCTTAAGTTGATTAGACGTTCAAAAGTTTTTCCAAGAATTTCAAGGAGGCTTATGGGGCGATAGTTTTCTGGTAAGTGAGAGTTTTTTCCGGGCTTGGCAATAAGGGTGATGTTTGAAATTTTGAAAGCCTTTGGGAAGTATCCAGAGGCGAGGCAAGCATTGAAAATTTTTGTCAGGCTGGATATGATTTCTGGAGGAAGGCTCCGCACCATCGGCCATGTGACTCCTGAGGGGCCGGGGGCTCGCCGCGGAGTATGTCTGAGCAACCTGGTGACATCCTCCTCCTCAATGGGTGTGGTGAGAGGGTGTTGGGGATCTAGGTGTGTTAAGTGTATAATGTTATGTGGTAGCGTGTTTGCTATGTTTCGGCGCACAAGATCGGTGATGTGGTGTATGTGGGCAATACTGGGCTCATGGGGAGGGAAAGGGTGTGGTTGGAAGGTGTTGCACCAGTGTGTCTGGAAGGTGTTGGTGACCTGGTCTGGGTTGGTGACTCGATCACCGTTCACTAGGAGGTACTCGAATCTTTCCCGGTGGCATCCCTTCAGCTTGTGCACCATGTGCCAGAACTGAGTAGGATTTTTGCAGCGAGCTCCGTCCATAAGGGAGACTAGGTTCCTCCAGTGAGCGCTGTGGTCATCCTGTAGGCTATTTAGTATGTGTGTGCGAAGGGTGCAGAGGTCTCTGTAGATGGGTATGTGGTTGTGCATGTTTTGTAAAAAGCGTGTTCTGTAGCACACTAGTAGTCGTTGTGTTTTTATGGAGGGTCTGAAGTCTATGTGAATTTTGTGTTGTTTCTTTGGTGTGTGTCTGTTGGCTGATGTCAGGATGTCACTATGTAGTGTCTCTAGGGCACTGTCTATTATTGTATAGGGTTGGCCTTCGAGCTGTGGTGGTTGGTGTAGGTCTGAAAGAGTTTTCCTGAATCCCTCCCAGTCGGCGGAGCGGTAGTCGGGGACAGGTGGGGATGGGATAGATATGGGGTTTGAGGATATTTTTAGAATTAGGGGGACGTGGTCTGAACCACAGATGGGTCCGTAGGAGATGTGGTGATGGAAAGGTAGGGATTGCCGGTTGGAGAGGATGAGATCCGGCCTGCCATTCCCATTGTGGGTATAGCAGGTAGGAAAGTCAGGGCCAAGGAAGCGGAGGCGTTTCAGTTGTGTAAGTTGTAGAAGTTGGTGTCCATGTTGGTTGTTCTTGGTGTGTCTAAATGCTGTGTGACTGGCATTGAGGTCTGCCAGTATATAGGCTGGTATGTTTGTGTGATTGAAGAGATTGTTGAGACTGGTGAGAGGGAGCCCTGTATCCGGTCTGCTGTATGTGGTGGCAATAAGAAATATCCCGTGTTGTGTTTCGATCCTGGTGGCCAGGAAGTGTGCTGAAGGCCAGTCGGTTATGTGGATGTGTTTGATGGTGCATTTGACCATGACAGCTACGCCATCATGACGTGTACCTGTAGTGTAACGTGTGTTATATCCATATAGCTTAATTGGTTTTGTTGGTGAACCTGTGTGGTTCAGGAGGACGATGTCTGGGTCGGTTGATCGAATAGCTTCTGAAATAAGGTGCCGGTTATTCCAGTAGCCGCGACAATTTAGTTGCATGATCGTAATCATGTTTTCTTAACTCTCGATGTGGTTCGTGTGGGTCTAGGGGAGGTGGGTTGTGTACCCGGAATGTGTCTTTTATGTGCGGTGTTACTGGCTTGTGTTGGTGTGTTTTCGTTCGTTTTTGTGGTGGAGGTAGTGGTAGGAGTGGGGCTGTGGGGTTGCGTTTTCCCAGAAACTGTGTCCTCACCGGTAGCTAGGTTCCCGGTTGGAAGGAGGCTGGATTGTTCGGTGGAGGAGGAGTTTGGTTCCTGATTAGGGACTGTAGGAGCTTCTGTTTGTTCAGCAAGGTGGTGTTGTTGGTTTGTTTGTGTAGGGGCTTCTGTTTGTTCCACAAGCTTTTGTTGGTAGTGTTGTTGATTTGTTTGTGTGAAATTTGGTGGGAGTTTTATTGTTGGACAACCATTGTACTCCAGCAGTGAGTTCATGGTTTCTGCTTGTTTTCTCAGGTCACCGAAGGAGGTTTGTATGGAATATTTGATTATAATTTCGGCTAGTAGCAGTTTTTCCATGTTTGTGTTAGAAATTGTGTTCATGTGTGTTGGGGTGGCAGGTGTGGCTGCTTGAGCGTAGGAGTTGTTTGGCTGTGAAGAGGTTGTTGGTGTTGCTGTTATGGAGTTTTGTTGTTGCTGCTGGGTGCGTTTAACTGGGCATTTGAACGAGACAGCAACGTGTTCGCCGTCACAGTTAGCGCATTTTAATGTGGTTGATTGGCAGTTTCTATAATCGTGGCCCTTAGCTGCACACTTAGAGCACACTTGTTCTTTCTCCTTACATTGGTTTGTTCTATGACTGAATTTATAACACTTATAACATTGATTTACCGGACGGTATTCCTCAATGCTGACGTTGTAAGAGGGTATTATTTGGGAAAAGAGTTTGATTCCTTTCTTCTGCGCCTGTTCTGCCTGCTGTCTCGATCGTAGCTTTAGTTTGATCATGTGTACTTTTTGTATGAGTTTTATGTCGTCGATCTGGATTCCGTTTTTTTCTTCGATCTCCTCTCGGAGATCCTCGCTGGTTTTTTTCAGTATATAATCGTCGACTCGACGGGCAAGGATTGTTCGAGCGGCGATTTGCTCCGGAGACTCTACGAGCTCGAAGCCTAGAAGTTTTAAATTTTCGGTTGCCTGTTCTGTGGTGTGTTTTTCACGGTCCGCCTCGCTAGCTAAGCCAACGATGATATACGGGCCAGATCGGAAACATTTTGTATGGGGTACCTGTGTTCTGGTAAAGAACGAATTGCTGATGTCGGCAGGAATGCTTGCAGTCTTTATCCGGTACCTTATAGTCCGATCAGGGGGGCGTGGAGCGGCCATCTTATCATAGGGCCGGGCCCTATGATACTGCAGCCTTGTGGAAGAATCTGTGGTGAAAAAGTGTTTTTAAAAGTAAGTGGCGCTACAGCCTTGTGGCGCTACAGCCTTTTGGGTGCTACA
>NW_026973762.1:252500-262500 GCF_035594125.1 Scylla paramamosain
TATCCACTCCTACGCTGAAGATACCACCCTGCACTTTTCCACGTCTTTTCATAGACGTCCAACCCTTCAGGAGGTAAACATATCACGCAGGGAAGCCACAGAACGCCTGACTTCTGATCTTTCTAAAATTTCTCATTGGGGCAGAACAAACTTGATATTGTTCAATGCCTCAAAAAATCAATTCCTCCATCTATCAACTCGACACAACCTTCCAGACAACTATCCCCTCTTCTTCAATGACACTCAACTGTCCCCCTCTTCTACATTGAACATCCTCGGTCTGTCCTTTACTTATAATCTGAACTGGAAACTTCACATCTCATCTCTAGCTAAAACAGCTTTTATGAAGTTAGGTGTTCTGAGACGTCTCCGCCAGTTTTTCTCACCCCCCCAGCTGCTAACTCTGTACAAGGGCCTTATCCGTCCATGTATGGAGTATGCTTCACATGTCTGAGGGGGGTTCCACTCATACTGCTTTTCTAGACAGGGTGGAATCAAAAGCTTTTCGTCTCATCAACTCCTCTCCTCTAACTGACTGTCTTCAGCTTCTCTCTCACCGCCGCAATGTTGCATATCTAGCTGTCTTCTACCGCTATTTTCATGCTAACTGCTCTTCTGATCTTGCTAACTGCATGCCTCCCCTCCTTCCGTGGCCTCGCTGCACAAGACTTTCTTCTTTCTCTCACCTCTATTCTGTCCACTTCTCTAACGCAAGAGTTAACTAGTATTCTCAATCATTCATCCCTTTCTCTGGTAAACTCTGGAACTCCCTGCCTGCTTCCGTATTTCCACCTTCCTATGACTTGAATTCCTTCAAGAGGGAGGTTTCAAGACACTTATTCATCATTTTTTGACCACTGCTTTGACCCCTGTATGGGACTGGCATTTCAGTGGGCATTTTTTTTATTACATTTTTGTTGCCCTTGGCCAGTGTCCTTCCTACATAAAAAAAAAAAAAAAAATAGTAGTAGTAGTAGCAGTAGTAGTAGTAGTAGTAGTAGTAGTAGTAATGCTATTTTTCATATATTTAGTAATTTTTTTTTTTCATATTATTATTTATATTTATATTTTTTGTTTTGTTTTGACATTCATACGAATGCTATAAAGGTGAAGCATAGAAATTTATTTGATTGATTAATTAATTTATATATCTATTTATTTTGATTTTTTAAATTAATTAATTTATTTATTTTTATTATTATTATTTTTTTTTTTATGTCTCTATGATAAGCAAAGCATTATAGAATTTATGAAAGCACATATCCTCTAGAGTCTTGCCCTACAAAAGATTCTGTAAAGTAAAAAATAAAGGGAATAAGTGTCAGTGACGTTTGATGAATAGAGGAAGGCGTGGCAGAAATTACCATAAAACGTATATAAATGAAAATTTATCTTCCTCGTATTTTCCAACTTGCGTTTGCTTCTTGAAAATTTAACTGGGTGGGTCATATAGCAGACATATTGTTCTTTCCTCCATTGTAGTTTGTTTCCAGCAAGCCCCCTAAATAAAGTTTCTGTTTTTTTTTTTTTTTTTTTTTTTTTTTAAAGAAATGAGGAATTACATTCTAACGCTGATCACTGAGCGGAGCGTAGACGAGCTGCTATCCTCAAGGACGTTACCTCTCTCTCTCTCTCTCTCTCTCTCTAAATAAGACTTTAAATAAAAAGAATATATATATATATATATATATATATATATATATATATATATATATATATATATATATATATATATATATATATATATATATATATATATATATATATATATATATATATATATATTAAAAGACAATGAATATCCTCTGGGGAAGGGGTGACAATCCTTATTTAACCCTTAATTTCAGTTGAATTTTGACAAGTCTACGTTAAAATGTTTCCATTTTTCTGCAGTGATAAAGAAACGTAGAGGGGTAGCTAATATATTTAATTGTTAATTGTATCTTTTTTTCTTTCTTTTTTTCATTTATTCTTTTATTAATTTTTCTTTTCATTGCTTAATTATGCATTATGCCGACACTGCAGGTTACAATTGCAGATATTGCAAGTATTTTTGACACAATACAAGTACATCCAGCTAAACTATTGCTACAGTATAGAGAGAGTATTTCGATTACATACCTTATTCTTCATCTTCTTTTCTTCTTTTTTTTTTTTAATAAATATAATAATAAATAAATAAGTAAATAGGTATTGTCAAATGAAATCGTCGAGATTACGCAGGGGTTTCGGGCAATACTTGGATGGGTGACTACACAAGCCTCATCTGTCTGAAAAAAAATAAATAAATAAAAAAAATAAGAATAAGAATAGGGAGAATGAACGAAAATTTTAAGTAATAAAGATAACAGTAAGAATTATTATAACAAGAATAAGAAAAATTACAATAAAGGAATATAAAAAAAAAGAAAGAAAGCATCCCATGTCTTTCTTCCTAATTGTCATAGAAGGGTGAATTCTTTTGTATATTTTCCAACATTTCCAATACAACGATATGAATGGGGGAAGAAAGAATAAGAATAATAGAAAGAAGGCCTCCCAACACCTAGTTCTCCGGTCTTGGCCAATTAGCTAACGGCGGGATCAGCGCAGTTAAGCAGGGGGTCCGGGAAGAACTTGGATGGGTGACCACAAAAGCCTCATCTCTCTGAGAATAGAAAAAAATAGCAATAAGAATGAGGAGAATGAACGAAAAACGAAAATAATAAAATAACAATAACAACTATAATAAAAAAAAGAAGATTAAGAATAAAAAGAACAAAAATAAGGGAAAAAAGTAATAATATATCTCTCTTGCTAATTGTCGTAGAATTATGAATGAAGGGTTAATTTTAGTGCATATTTTCCAACATTTTCAGCACAACAATGCAACAACAATACAGGAAAGAATAAGAATAAGAGAAATAAGCCCTCCCAACACCTTGTTCTCCGCTCTTGACCAATCAGCTGACGGCGGGATCAGCAAGGTTAAGCAGGGGGTCCGGGCAGAACTTGGATGGGTGACCGCACAAGCCTCATCTCTCTAAAAGTAGGATAAATAAGAATAAGATAAGGAAGAATAATAAAAAAAAATGAAAATAATAAAGATAACAATATTAATTATGACAAGAATAAGAAAAAAATAGAATAAAAAGAATGAAAAAAATAAGAATATCACAACTTTCTTGCTAATTGTCTTAGAATTTTAAATGACATGTCAGTTCTGCTGTATATTTTCCAAGATTTGTTATGAATGAGGGAAGAAAGAATAAGAATAAGAATAAGAATAAGAACAAAATGAATTAGACTAACAATAATGATCACATCTTTCATGCGGTGACTGCGTGGGCGATGAGCCTCACTGGACGTTTCTGACCAATCACAAGGCAGGGTTGGAGTCGTCGGGCCCACCCGATTCATATATAAAGGGATTTTGTGGGAAGCGCGGGCAGACTCAGCTGAGTGTTCGTTGTGAGTTGTTGTTACCACAACTATGGCACGTACCAAGCAAACGGCTCGCAAGTCCACTGGTGGCAAGGCGCCCCGCAAGCAGCTTGCTACAAAGGCAGCTCGCAAGTCTGCTCCAGCCACTGGAGGTGTCAAGAAACCCCACCGTTACAGGCCTGGAACCGTTGCTCTCCGTGAGATCCGCCGTTATCAGAAGAGCACTGAGCTGCTTATCAGGAAACTGCCTTTCCAGCGCCTGGTGCGTGAAATTGCTCAGGATTTCAAGACTGACCTCCGCTTCCAGTCCTCTGCTGTCATGGCTCTCCAGGAAGCTTCCGAGGCTTACCTCGTGGGTCTGTTTGAGGATACCAACCTGTGCGCCATCCATGCCAAGCGCGTGACTATCATGCCAAAGGACATCCAACTGGCTCGTCGCATCCGTGGCGAGCGTGCCTAAGAAGTCATCCACGAATGATCTTCATAACAGCAATATCTAGGCCCTTTTTAGGGCCAAACATCTCTTTCATTAAAGAATTTTCATAGACAATCTGTTTGGTTTTGTGGAAGAAAATATTTATTTTCCATCTTTCAGTATCAGGTATCGACTTTCAACTCAATATCCTTCCCCCCTTTTTTTTTTTTTATATTATTATTATTATTCCCTCTTCCATGGCCATATCTCTTTCACTTGGGAGAATTTTTATCTTTCTTTATCTCTATTTTTTTTTTATCTTTTCTTTATCTCCACAGAATAATAATCACGATAATAATAAGCATAATAATAATAATAATAATAATAATAATAATAATAATAATAATAATAATAATAATGATACAATAATTATTATAATAATAATCATAATAAAAACAACAATATTAATATTATTAATAATGATAATAATAATAATAATAATAATAATAATAATAATAATAATAATAATAAAAATAATAATAATAATAATATTAATAATAATAACAATAATTATAATAATAATGCATTTGTCTATATCGTATCTTTTTTCCTTTTCAAGTGTGGCTCCAATGGAGCCGGGTATTATTTTATACTGGCAGCAGTATACTGGCCGCCTGTTTACTTGGAGGAGGTATACTTGGTAACAGCCTTGGTGCCTTCAGAAACAGCGTGTTTTGCCAGTTCACCAGGCAGAAGAAGACGGACAGCGGTCTGGATTTCCCGGCTGGTGATGGTGGAGCGCTTGTTATAGTGTGCCAGGCGGGATGCCTCGGCAGCGATGCGCTCGAAAATGTCATTCACGAACGAGTTCATGATTGACATGGCCTTGGAGGACACGCCAGTGTCTGGGTGGACTTGCTTGAGCACCTTGTAGATGTAGATGGAGTAGCTCTCCTTCCTCCTGCGCTTCTTCTTCTTGTCGCCCTTGGCAATGGCCTTCTGTGCCTTGCCAGCTTTCTTGGCAGCCTTTCCTGATGCTTTGGGAGGCATAGTGTCGCCGTACTGCTGTGAGAACGAGTGTGCGTTTTCTTTTTTCTTTTTTTATTGAGGAAGTGGATGTTATAAAGGAGCGGGGGTGGGGGTAGGTGAGAGGACGGGAAAAAGTGTGTGAAATAAATGAAATACAGTTGGAGGTAGAAAGTGTCCGGGCGGTCCGGGAAGCTTTTTTTTTTTTTTTTTTTTTTTTTTTTTTTTTTTTTTTTTTCCAAGTGATGAAGGATACATTATGTATAGTACATACATGATAATACACATGATATATAAACTATTTTGCATAACATTGTAGTTATATATATCAAGGTGGAGAGCAAAAACATATTATATGTACGTAAATATTAAAAAATAAGTAATATAACGTGACATGAAAGCAAAAATTATGTAATACAAGAAATACACATATATGATACATTGCACAACATTGTATATTAGATATTACCTAGTGAAGGGCAAGACATAGTAAATATTTGTAACAAATAATACAGAAACACATAACGTAACATGATAACGAAAGTTTTGTAATACAAATAACGTAACATGATAACGAAGGTTTTGTAATACAAGAAACAGGAGCAGCTTGTTGAGGAACAATAAACATTGAGAGTGCAATAATTAAAGTGTCATAATTTATAGATTTTATATAAATAAATGAGTAAATAAAAAAGGAAAACACAAGGATGTACAATAAACATTGAGAGTGCAATAATTAAAGTGTCATAATTTATAGATTTTATATAAATAAATGAGTAAATAAAAAAGGAAAACACAAGGATGTACATAAGGGAAGTTATGGGTTTGGTTTAACTCATCTATCGGTACCGGGGTGCAGGGCTGGGGTCCATCTCGAGTGTCAACAGGCTCCGTGGAAACCATGCATGTTGGTGGTTGGGGGCCTCTCTGTGTAGTTCCTGTAGGGCAGAGAACTGTTCCCAGCCCATTTCCTCCAGTCTTTGCCAGACTCTGTACGCCAGGGCGTGGAGCCTGACGTTGAGGGCTGGGATGGAGGCCTCCTCGTGCATGGCTTCCGCTGTTTGGAAGTCGTCCCAGCGAACGTCCAGAGCAAATCGTAGGGCTGCGTTCTGCACTCGCTGGAGCCTGCTGATGGCGTATTTGCTGAAGGCGTGCGTGGGGACAGGGGGATATGTGAGAACCGGGATCACCAGAGTCTTGATAAGGTGGAGCTTAAGGTCGCGGTTTAGGTCCCTGAAGCGGTACAAAGCTCCCAGGGCCCTCCTTGCCTGTTGGATTCGGCTTGATACATGGGAGGTGTAGCCCCGTCCTGAGAGCTGAAGCCCCAGCAGCCTCCCACGTGGTTGGAAGTCGACCAGGTCTCCTTCCACTAGCAGAGGTGTTGGGTTGTGGGTGGCCAGGGGGATGACCGCGAACTTGTTCAAGTTTGTCCGGATTCGCCACTCTTCCTCGTACCTGTTGACTCTGGCGATCTCCCTTCCTGTCCTGGAATTGAGCATCCTGGACGACCTCCCTGGATGAAAGATGAGCTGGGTGATGTCGTCTGCATACTGGACGTTTATTCCAGCATTGGAACTCGGACAGTCCCGGGTATAGATGGCGTAGAGTGTGGGGGAGAGGACACTCCCTTGTGGGACCCCAGCTGAGAGAGGGAACGGTGGCCCTGTGCGGTTGCCAATTCTGATCCTGGCAGTCCTGTCCTCCAGGAAGTCGCAAAGCAAACGTTCTATAGGACCGGGGAGCCCTAGGTTTAATATCTTGAACTTGAGTCCAGGATGCCAAACCTTATCGAAAGCCTTGCTTACATCCCGAAGGACAAGGTTGCATCTGCTACCAGATGCCTCCTGGACCGCCAAGGTCTCTGTGACAACCGCAATGGCATGGGTCGTCCCCACTCCCCTCCGGAATCCATATTGCCCGGGACTGAAAACACCATCTCCCTCCAGGTGGTCGCGCAGGCGCTTGGTGATTATTCTCTCCAGCAGCTTCCCCGGGGTCTCCAGAAGTGAGATGGGGCGGTAGTTTTCTGGGCGGGAAGGATCCTTCCCAGATTTCGCCACCATCCTCATCTCAGCTTCCTTGAAGCCGTCAGGGAAGTAGCCGGCAGAGAGGGCAGAATTAAAGATGTCACACAGCCTTCCCACAGCCCGGTCTGGAAGATGGTTCAAAATGAGCTTATTGATCGAGCTCCTGCCGGGGCAGGTTGCTTTACTCGTCTTGATGGCGTTCCGGATCTCCTCAGAGGAAATGAGACAATCAAGTGCTGAGGCACCAGACAGTCTCACAGGGTCTGCTGTGTCGTACGGGAAGGTCCTGTCTACGTGCTGTCTAAGGTAATCCAACACAGTGTTGTTGTCCTCAAAGTCATTGTCATCGTCCTGGAAGACAGGCTCCCATATTGCAGTCAGTAGTTTTTCTTTGTCTATGGCTGAGTAGTGTCGGTGTCCGTTCCCGTCAGTCAGGAAGGCTGAGTCAGGTCCAGTGGCACGACCAGAGAGTCTTTTTACGTCTGTCCAAAATTTCTTAGGATCATTATGGGAAGAGGCCAGTCTTGCTAGGGTATGGCCCCAGCAATTTGCGGCCTCATCCCGTCTAGAATCAGTTAGTGTCTGTCTAAGCTGTCTGTACCTTCTGAAATTGTCGTATGTCCATCCAGTCCTGGTTGCCTGGTCAAGTAATGCCTGGAATTGTATTCTGGTCATTTGTGTTGTCCTGGAGGGTCTAGGGCATGGAATCGTCCTATATACCGTCTTAGGTATGTGTCTGTCAGCTACTGTCCTAATTGTCCGCATCCAAAGGTCCAGAGCATCGTCAATGTCTTCTAGTCCCGCATGGGAAATGTTTGGCAGGTTCGTCATGGCAAGTTGGTCATCTTCTTTAAAGCTGTCCCAGTCAGCGGAGTGGAAGGAGAAAGTTGGGGTTGTGGCGATAAGTATAGGGGAAGAGCAGATATCAATCACCATAGGGAGGTGATCACTTGAGGTCAGAGGTCCTGGGGAAACATAGTGTGCAAAAGAATTGGAGGGGTTGGTTAGGATGATGTCAGGGGAGGAAGGGGCATTGGGGCCGAAGTAGGTAGGAAAAAAAGGTCCAATGTGTCTAGCAGTCTGTCGACGAAGATAGTCTGCGAGGTCACGGCCTACTGTATTAGTGGAAGTGTTTCCTAGAGTAGGGTGTCTAGCGTTTAAGTCTCCGGCAAATAACACAGGGGAGTTTCTACGAAAAAGTCTAAGAAAGTCAGGGTGGGGAAGGAAGGGCCGACGGGGGGGAAGATAGGAAGTGGCGACAGTCAAGGGTCCGACCTCTGTCTCTATATCAATGGAAAGAGTCTCAGATAAGTAGTCATCCTCTAGTCTTGAGTATTGCAGTCTAGTTCGAATCGCTATTGCTACACCGTCGTGGAGTTCGTTGGTAGTGTTGCGTTGTATTATCCTGTATCCTGGTATTTTAAGTCTTTTGTCATGTGTTAGACCGTGACTGTTGATTAAAACAATGTCAGGATCAAACTGTCTGTATGTGTTGCTTAAGTCGTACTTACGTCCATTCCAGGCTAGAACATTATGTTGGATTACCCTTAGTCGAGTCATCGTCCTGTCCTAGAGCGTATCTGCTTCCTCTGACGGGAGGATCTGGGGCGCCGGTTAGGTGGGGGACTTGCCTGCTGAACTCGTTCGATTTGGGGGTCTTGGGATGTTTGCCTACTCAAACTCAGGGAGCGAGATGGAGAGGAGGTCTTCCTAGGGTGTTGGGGGACAGAGCTGTGGTCTTCCGAGTCGTGTTCTACGTCGACTTCGTCGTTCTCCGGGTCCGTGTCTTCGTAGTCAGAGGAGGAAGATGCTGGGAAGTCATTCCTGGGTTCAATGGGGATGGGGGATGCCAGAGGGTCCTGGATTGGTTGCATCTTTCCCGTGATGGCTTTAATGATGGCATGCGAGGGTGGGTTGGGAGGCAACTTGATGTCTGGTAGGTTATTCATTGCCAGGCTGGCAGAGAGGGTGGTTTGGAAAGAACCAGGTGTTGCGCAGTTGACCATGTGCGCGTGCATGACGCACACGAGGCCAGTAAGGTTGAAAGCTGGCACTTCCTGGGGAGTAGAAGCAGCGGCTTGGGCATAGGAAGTGGAGGCCTTCCTCATCGCCTCCTTACGCATGCGTTCCTCCTTCTCTTTTAGTGCATTTTTCCGGGCAGGGCAGCGCATGGCCATACAACTGTGTGCCTGGCCACAGTGAAGGCAGCGTTTCTCTATTGCGTGGCAGTCTCGGAAGGAGTGCTCGTTGCTGGAGCACTCAGAGCACACTCTGAATCCTTGAGGTCGGGGGCATTGCCTAGTTGAGTGGTCCTCAATAGCATAACAGGTGTTGCATGTAAGTAGAGGTGTGTAGGTTTCCTCCTTTATCTGGTGGGGAGGAAGCGAGATCGAAAAAAGGAGGAGACCTTCCTCTCGAGCCCTTCTTGCCATCTGACTGGAGCGGAAAGTGAACTTGACAGTGTTCGATCTGTGGAACTTGAATACTTCCTGGATCTTTGCCCAGGTCTGGACACGTTCCACTTCCGCTCGCATTTCCTCAGTGTCATGTTGGTACACCAGGTCATCCAGTCTGAAGCAGATTACTGTTCTTTTCGCTTTAAGTTCTGGCGGTAGGATAGCTGTAAAGTTGTCCTGTGAGAGTTTATGGAGCAGGTCATCTTGAAAAATTGCGTCAGTGTCCTTATCTGAAGCAGTAAGGACTATTACTGCGTCAGCGGAGGGAATGAGTCGTGTCACTCTCACAGTAGGCGCCAGAAGTTGGAGGAGTCGGCTTCTGGTGCCGAGCTCCTTTGGGCGTAGGTGTTTAATTTTAACTCGCCCCATGGCTGGGCCTTAAAGGAGCTAGGGGAAAATCCTAAGCCATCAGGAAAGGTCAGGTACTGTTGACACAGGACACTGGGGTAGCACTGAGAATACGTGTATCACTGAAGCATTGAGAACACGTGTATCACTGAGGCACTCACTTTTACGGGTGGGGTAGGGAGTAAATCCTGGGCACTGGGGACTAAATCCTTGGCACTGCGAGTAAATGGGCGGCGAGATGGGGTAAAACCCTGGGCACTAAGGAGCAGAGTCGAGTAAATCCTGGGCACTGTAGAGGACGGGAA
>NW_026973762.1:267500-277500 GCF_035594125.1 Scylla paramamosain
TATCCTAAATTAACCTAACCTAAATTAAGCAAAGCTGGCCTAACCTAACCTAACATAACCTAACTTAACCTAACCTAACCTAACATAACGTAACATCACCTAAACTACCCTAAACTAACACTAACAACCTAACCTAAATTAACCTAACCTAACCTAACTTAACCTGACCTGACCTAATCTAACCTAACTTCGCCTTACTTGAATTACATTCAAGTATCGATCAGTCAGTGGAGCCGAGGCTTGCTGGTTTTTCCCATCCTTCACAACCCAACCGACACATATACACACACACACATTCTCTCTCTCTCTCTCTCTCTCTCTCTCTCTCTCTCTCTCTCTCTCTCTCTCTCTCTAACTCCCTTCGTGATTTCTGGCATCTAGCCAAAAAGTATCTCCAATAACTTTGCTGCTTCTTCTTTCCCTACTCTATTTCAACCAGATGGCACCACTGCTATCGCATCTATTTCTAAAGCTGAAATCTTTGCTCAAACCTTTGCTAAAAATTCTACATTGGACGATTCTGGGCTTGTTCCTCCCTCTCCTCCACCCTCTGACAACTTCATGCCACCTATTAAAATTCTTCGCAATGATGTTTTCCATGCCCTCGCTGGCCTAAACCCTCGGAAGGCTTATGGACCGGATGGGGTCCCTCCTATTGTTCTCCGAAACAATGCCTCCATGCTTGCACCTTGCCTATTCAAATTCTTTCAGCTCTGTCTGTCAACACTACCTTTCCTTCTTGCTGGAAGTTTACTTACATTCAACCTGTTCCTAAAAAGGGTGACCGTTCTAATCCCTCAAACTACCATCCTATTGCTTTAATTTCCTGCCTATCTAAAGTTTTTGAATCTATCTTCAACAGGAAGATTCTTAAACATCTATCACTCCACAACCTTCTATCTGATCGCCAGTATGGGTTCCGTCAAGGCCGCTCTACTGGTGATCTTCTGGCTTTCCTTACTGAGTCTTGGTCATCCTCTTTTAGAGATTTTGGTGAAACTTTTGCTGTTGCCTTGGACATAATTATCAAAAGCTTTTGATAGAGTCTGGCACAAAGCTTTGATTTCCAAACTACCCTCCTACGGTTTCTATCCTTCTCTCTGTTTACTTCATCTCAAGTTTCCTTTTTGACCGTTCTATTGCTGCTGTGGTAGACGGTCACTGTTCTTCTCCTAAATCAATTAACAGTGGTGTTCCTCAGGGTTCTGTCCTGTCACCCACTCTCTTCTTATTATTCATTAATGATCTTCTAAACCAAACTTCTTGTCCTATCCACTCCTACGCTGAAGATACCACCCTGCACTTTTCCACGTCTTTTCATAGACGTCCAACCCTTCAGGAGGTAAACATATCACGCAGGGAAGCCACAGAACGCCTGACTTCTGATCTTTCTAAAATTTCTCATTGGGGCAGAACAAACTTGATATTGTTCAATGCCTCAAAAAATCAATTCCTCCATCTATCAACTCGACACAACCTTCCAGACAACTATCCCCTCTTCTTCAATGACACTCAACTGTCCCCCTCTTCTACATTGAACATCCTCGGTCTGTCCTTTACTTATAATCTGAACTGGAAACTTCACATCTCATCTCTAGCTAAAACAGCTTTTATGAAGTTAGGTGTTCTGAGACGTCTCCGCCAGTTTTTCTCACCCCCCCAGCTGCTAACTCTGTACAAGGGCCTTATCCGTCCATGTATGGAGTATGCTTCACATGTCTGAGGGGGGTTCCACTCATACTGCTTTTCTAGACAGGGTGGAATCAAAAGCTTTTCGTCTCATCAACTCCTCTCCTCTAACTGACTGTCTTCAGCTTCTCTCTCACCGCCGCAATGTTGCATATCTAGCTGTCTTCTACCGCTATTTTCATGCTAACTGCTCTTCTGATCTTGCTAACTGCATGCCTCCCCTCCTTCCGTGGCCTCGCTGCACAAGACTTTCTTCTTTCTCTCACCTCTATTCTGTCCACTTCTCTAACGCAAGAGTTAACTAGTATTCTCAATCATTCATCCCTTTCTCTGGTAAACTCTGGAACTCCCTGCCTGCTTCCGTATTTCCACCTTCCTATGACTTGAATTCCTTCAAGAGGGAGGTTTCAAGACACTTATTCATCATTTTTTGACCACTGCTTTGACCCCTGTATGGGACTGGCATTTCAGTGGGCATTTTTTTTATTACATTTTTGTTGCCCTTGGCCAGTGTCCTTCCTACATAAAAAAAAAAAAAAAATAGTAGTAGTAGTAGCAGTAGTAGTAGTAGTAGTAGTAGTAGTAGTAATGCTATTTTTCATATATTTAGTAATTTTTTTTTTTCATATTATTATTTATATTTATATTTTTTGTTTTGTTTTGACATTCATACGAATGCTATAAAGGTGAAGCATAGAAATTTATTTGATTGATTAATTAATTTATATATCTATTTATTTTGATTTTTTAAATTAATTAATTTATTTATTTTTATTATTATTATTTTTTTTTTTTTATGTCTCTATGATAAGCAAAGCATTATAGAATTTATGAAAGCACATATCCTCTAGAGTCTTGCCCTACAAAAGATTCTGTAAAGTAAAAAATAAAGGGAATAAGTGTCAGTGACGTTTGATGAATAGAGGAAGGCGTGGCAGAAATTACCATAAAACGTATATAAATGAAAATTTATCTTCCTCGTATTTTCCAACTTGCGTTTGCTTCTTGAAAATTTAACTGGGTGGGTCATATAGCAGACATATTGTTCTTTCCTCCATTGTAGTTTGTTTCCAGCAAGCCCCCTAAATAAAGTTTCTGTTTTTTTTTTTTTTTTTTTTTTTTTTAAAGAAATGAGGAATTACATTCTAACGCTGATCACTGAGCGGAGCGTAGACGAGCTGCTATCCTCAAGGACGTTACCTCTCTCTCTCTCTCTCTCTCTCTCTAAATAAGACTTTAAATAAAAAGAATATATATATATATATATATATATATATATATATATATATATATATATATATATATATATATATATATATATATATATATATATATATATATATATATATATATATATATATATATATATATATATTAAAAGACAATGAATATCCTCTGGGGAAGGGGTGACAATCCTTATTTAACCCTTAATTTCAGTTGAATTTTGACAAGTCTACGTTAAAATGTTTCCATTTTTCTGCAGTGATAAAGAAACGTAGAGGGGTAGCTAATATATTTAATTGTTAATTGTATCTTTTTTTCTTTCTTTTTTTCATTTATTCTTTTATTAATTTTTCTTTTCATTGCTTAATTATGCATTATGCCGACACTGCAGGTTACAATTGCAGATATTGCAAGTATTTTTGACACAATACAAGTACATCCAGCTAAACTATTGCTACAGTATAGAGAGAGTATTTCGATTACATACCTTATTCTTCATCTTCTTTTCTTCTTTTTTTTTTTTAATAAATATAATAATAAATAAATAAGTAAATAGGTATTGTCAAATGAAATCGTCGAGATTACGCAGGGGTTTCGGGCAATACTTGGATGGGTGACTACACAAGCCTCATCTGTCTGAAAAAAAATAAATAAATAAAAAAAATAAGAATAAGAATAGGGAGAATGAACGAAAATTTTAAGTAATAAAGATAACAGTAAGAATTATTATAACAAGAATAAGAAAAATTACAATAAAGGAATATAAAAAAAAAGAAAGAAAGCATCCCATGTCTTTCTTCCTAATTGTCATAGAAGGGTGAATTCTTTTGTATATTTTCCAACATTTCCAATACAACGATATGAATGGGGGAAGAAAGAATAAGAATAATAGAAAGAAGGCCTCCCAACACCTAGTTCTCCGGTCTTGGCCAATTAGCTAACGGCGGGATCAGCGCAGTTAAGCAGGGGGTCCGGGAAGAACTTGGATGGGTGACCACAAAAGCCTCATCTCTCTGAGAATAGAAAAAAATAGCAATAAGAATGAGGAGAATGAACGAAAAACGAAAATAATAAAATAACAATAACAACTATAATAAAAAAAAGAAGATTAAGAATAAAAAGAACAAAAATAAGGGAAAAAAGTAATAATATATCTCTCTTGCTAATTGTCGTAGAATTATGAATGAAGGGTTAATTTTAGTGCATATTTTCCAACATTTTCAGCACAACAATGCAACAACAATACAGGAAAGAATAAGAATAAGAGAAATAAGCCCTCCCAACACCTTGTTCTCCGCTCTTGACCAATCAGCTGACGGCGGGATCAGCAAGGTTAAGCAGGGGGTCCGGGCAGAACTTGGATGGGTGACCGCACAAGCCTCATCTCTCTAAAAGTAGGATAAATAAGAATAAGATAAGGAAGAATAATAAAAAAAAATGAAAATAATAAAGATAACAATATTAATTATGACAAGAATAAGAAAAAAATAGAATAAAAAGAATGAAAAAAATAAGAATATCACAACTTTCTTGCTAATTGTCTTAGAATTTTAAATGACATGTCAGTTCTGCTGTATATTTTCCAAGATTTGTTATGAATGAGGGAAGAAAGAATAAGAATAAGAATAAGAATAAGAACAAAATGAATTAGACTAACAATAATGATCACATCTTTCATGCGGTGACTGCGTGGGCGATGAGCCTCACTGGACGTTTCTGACCAATCACAAGGCAGGGTTGGAGTCGTCGGGCCCACCCGATTCATATATAAAGGGATTTTGTGGGTTTCCGAGAGCTTGGCAAAAAATGGGATCCCTGAGGTTAAACTTGCGCCTATCAAGAACACGGCAGCCCTTATCACAGCCCTGACTGCAGGAAAAAGTGCCCCCGTCCCTCCTCCCCAGAGAAGTGTCGTCGAACAAGAACAGGCAGTCACAGCCGAAAGAATAAGCGCGGAAAACACACTCCAGGTACAGGAAGACTCAGACGGGGACTCCACATCTCCAGCAGGAAGTGACAGCGAGGACGACCACTCGGACGAGGAAGTTAATGGACTGGAGGTTGTCATCGTAAAGAAAAACACCGACATGTGGCCCCGAACTCGCACCTTCCCCCATATGGAAAGAGGGGTAAGGGAAGGACGCTACAAGATCCGTCATAACCTCAGTGCCAGTGACTACGACCTTGTTATAGATCGCCTCAGGAAAATGGACCGCCCTGTGGATCACCTCCTCACTTCAGTACGGGACGCAGTCTTCGATACCATGCCATCTGGACCCTTCACCTCTTCAGAGCCATCACTCAAGAAGAGGAGAGGAAGGAAGAAGAAGACCCAGACAGCATAATGCAGCGACTCAAGGTAATCCAGCACAATGTATTACACTGGACGACTCGTAAGTACGACTTATGTAACACTTACCGACAGTTTGACCCGGACGTCATACTAATTAACGGACACGGACTACCAGACGAAAACAGACTTAGGATTCCTGGATTTCGAGTTCACCAGATGAACTCTAGTGGTGAGCAAAATGATGGAGTGGCGATAGCAGTCAGATGCTCGCTCACTCACAGAATTCAGGATGACTTTCTTTCTGACACCTTAGCTGTTGACATAGAGACATTCGATGGGACCTTGACAATTGCAACTACATATTTACCTCCTAGACGACAGTACATCCCCCACCCCGATTTCATGAGACTCATACGTAGGCAGACACCGATGCTTTTCGCAGGAGACTTGAACGCCCGACACCAGACACTAGGGTATGGTACTACGAATCAGGTAGGCCGTGATCTCACGGACTATTTTAGACGACAAACCGCGAGACACATTGGCCCTAATTTTCCGACCTACTATGGACCTCTCTCCTCCACTTCACCTGACATTGTCTTCTCCAATCAAACCTTCCACTATGCTCATTCTCTCTCCCCTGGCCCGCTAACTAGTAGTGATCACATACCAATCATTATTGACATTTCAACTTCTCCTATTCTCACTCCGACCCCCCTTTCTTACTCCTTTCATAGGGTTGACTGGGACTCCTTTCAGGAGGACGAAAGCTTAGACATGACAGACGCAATTGACATCTCCCGAGCGAGTCTCGAGGAGATAGACACAGCACTAGCGGACTGGACGACAAAGGTAAAAGACACTGCGGACCGACACATACCAAAAACACAGTACAGACTAGAACCTGCCCCAAGACCGACTAGACAAACACAGATGACAAGGATACAATTCAATGCACTACGACAAAGAGCACAACTTCATGGCTGGACGAACGACGACTATAGAAGATACGTTAGACTTAGACTTACGCTCCATGAATTAAGGAGAGACGAAGCCAGGCGACACTGGGGACGGACTCTGGAGGGTCTGGCTTCAAGGTGCAAGGAGCCCAGGAGGTTCTGGGCCCAGGTAAAACGCCTATCTGGACGAACAAAAGGACAAGACTCATACCTACTTGACAGGAACGGACAAAGACACTACAGTAATGTTGACAAAGCCAGACTATTTACTAGGAAATGGGAAACAGTTTTCCAAGACGACGACGAGGATTATGAGGACAATGACATGGTGCTGGATTACCTTGCAGTCCACAGACATCGCACCACTCCGCACCAGGAAGCGGACCCCACGAGGCTGGCGGGTGACTCCCCACTCACCTGTTTCATCTCCCTAGAAGAGCTAAAAGCAGCCATTAGGTCAAGCAAGCCCACCTGCCCTGGCAGCAGTGGGATCAACAGGACAATTCTCGCCCACCTCCCGCCTCCTGCTCTTGCTCGACTCCGGGACATCTTCAACTCTGCCCTGTCGGCAGGTTATTTTCCAGACGGGCTTAAAGAAGCGGAGATGGAGATGATAGCCAAGCCTGGCAAGGCTCTAACACAACCGGACAGCTATCGGCCCATCTCCCTCCTGGAGGTGCCAGGAAAAATGTTCGAGAGGGTCATCGGCAGGAGGCTGCGTGACCACCTGGATGGGGGACACCTGTACAACACGGCACAATATGGTTTCCGTCGGGGAAGAGGCACGACGCACGCCATAGCTGTGGCAACAGAGACTCTGGCACTCCACCAGGCACTGGGACATCGGTGCAACCTAGTACTCAGAGATGTAAGCAAGGCGTTCGACAAAGTGTGGCACTTGGGGCTTAAGTTCAAGGTGCTGCACTTGGGGCTCCCGGGCCCTGTCGAGCGCCTTCTCTGCGACTTTTTGGACGATAGGAGTGCCAGAGTGCGTGTCGGCACCTACAGCGGACCGCCCTTCCCGCTGCAGACAGGGGTGCCACAGGGAAGTGTCCTCTCCCCGACGCTATATACCATATTCACAGGAGACTGTCCTGCCTCCCAGGCAGGAATAAACGTCCAGTATGCGGACGACGTCTCCCAGGTAGTCTTCCATCCAGGAAGGTCGCGCCTGATGCTAAATGCGAGGACCGGGCGGGAAATTACGCGAGTCAGCACGTTCGAGGAAGAATGGAGAATAAGAACAAACATGGCTAAATTCTCAGTCATAGCACCAGCCACGCAGAACCCTGAACTTCTGCTGGTCGATGAGGAAGCCGTCGAGTTCAGCCCCAGCGGGAAACTACTGGGCCTTCACGTCTCAGGGCGAGGGTACTCGGCCCACATCTCCCAGAGGGTGGCGAGGGGCAAGGCTGCCTTGGCCCTCCTCCGACGTTTTCGAGAGCTGGACAGCAAGGTCAAGCTCCACCTGGTCAAGACCATGGTGCTGCCTGTCCTAACGTACCCACCTGTCCCTCTACATGCCCTCACCCAGACTGCCCACCGCCGCCTCCAGAGAGTACAAAATGCTGCACTTCGGTTTGCGGCTGGCGTCCGGTGGGATGATTTCAAGAGCTCTGAATCCCTTCATATGGACTCAGACACCCCCCCGGTCAACATACGTCTACACCAACAAGCGGCACAGATGTGGCAGCGCATGGCCGAGGAGGACTGGGAGCAGTACCGGACCCTGAGACAGCTCCATGAAGCAGCGCCACAGTCGCAGCACTCATGGTTTCCCAGAAGCTTGTGGGCGCTGGAACGGACCCCTAACCCGGAACCACTTTACAAATAAGTCTATTATGTATTAATGTAAAAATGCATTATGTAAAAATTAAGAAATTTATTTCCCATTGTAAATAAACATACTACATCATCTCACAATATAAATATGTTACTTTAAGGATATATACAATATGTAAAGAAATAAATACCCCCATATAAGCTTCAAACAACATGTAAACTTTCATATTAAATATAGTTTCTAATATGTATAATAATAGCAGGTCGGATCGCCCGGCAACTTTTGTACTTTGACTTATTTCTGTATCTCTTACTCTGTACTTCCCCCCCCCCCTATTTTGTATCTCCCCCAACTTTACTCAATAAACTTTGAAACTTTGAAACTTTGAAGCGCGGGCAGACTCAGCTGAGTGTTCGTTGTGAGTTGTTGTTACCACAACTATGGCACGTACCAAGCAAACGGCTCGCAAGTCCACTGGTGGCAAGGCGCCCCGCAAGCAGCTTGCTACAAAGGCAGCTCGCAAGTCTGCTCCAGCCACTGGAGGTGTCAAGAAACCCCACCGTTACAGGCCTGGAACCGTTGCTCTCCGTGAGATCCGCCGTTATCAGAAGAGCACTGAGCTGCTTATCAGGAAACTGCCTTTCCAGCGCCTGGTGCGTGAAATTGCTCAGGATTTCAAGACTGACCTCCGCTTCCAGTCCTCTGCTGTCATGGCTCTCCAGGAAGCTTCCGAGGCTTACCTCGTGGGTCTGTTTGAGGATACCAACCTGTGCGCCATCCATGCCAAGCGCGTGACTATCATGCCAAAGGACATCCAACTGGCTCGTCGCATCCGTGGCGAGCGTGCCTAAGAAGTCATCCACGAATGATCTTCATAACAGCAATATCTAGGCCCTTTTTAGGGCCAAACATCTCTTTCATTAAAGAATTTTCATAGACAATCTGTTTGGTTTTGTGGAAGAAAATATTTATTTTCCATCTTTCAGTATCAGGTATCGACTTTCAACTCAATATCCTTCCCCCCTTTTTTTTTTTTTATATTATTATTATTATTCCCTCTTCCATGGCCATATCTCTTTCACTTGGGAGAATTTTTATCTTTCTTTATCTCTATTTTTTTTTTATCTTTTCTTTATCTCCACAGAATAATAATCACGATAATAATAAGCATAATAATAATAATAATAATAATAATAATAATAATAATAATAATAATAATAATAATGATACAATAATTATTATAATAATAATCATAATAAAAACAACAATATTAATATTATTAATAATGATAATAATAATAATAATAATAATAATAATAATAATAATAATAATAAAAATAATAATAATAATAATATTAATAATAATAACAATAATTATAATAATAATGCATTTGTCTATATCGTATCTTTTTTCCTTTTCAAGTGTGGCTCCAATGGAGCCGGGTATTATTTTATACTGGCAGCAGTATACTGGCCGCCTGTTTACTTGGAGGAGGTATACTTGGTAACAGCCTTGGTGCCTTCAGAAACAGCGTGTTTTGCCAGTTCACCAGGCAGAAGAAGACGGACAGCGGTCTGGATTTCCCGGCTGGTGATGGTGGAGCGCTTGTTATAGTGTGCCAGGCGGGATGCCTCGGCAGCGATGCGCTCGAAAATGTCATTCACGAACGAGTTCATGATTGACATGGCCTTGGAGGACACGCCAGTGTCTGGGTGGACTTGCTTGAGCACCTTGTAGATGTAGATGGAGTAGCTCTCCTTCCTCCTGCGCTTCTTCTTCTTGTCGCCCTTGGCAATGGCCTTCTGTGCCTTGCCAGCTTTCTTGGCAGCCTTTCCTGATGCTTTGGGAGGCATAGTGTCGCCGTACTGCTGTGAGAACGAGTGTGCGTTTTCTCAGTTGAAAAGTGGTATATATATTAGCGTGCCTACTCAGGATCAGGAGTCGCCACCTCAGCGAGCGTCCTGATTGGTCCAGACGCGCTCTGGGCCGATCTGATCTCGCGTATATATAGCCGTTTTTCCCAAAATTCACTACTTGCTCGCAGAGCTACCG
>NW_026973762.1:282500-290000 GCF_035594125.1 Scylla paramamosain
CCCTACTCTATTTCAACCAGATGGCACCACTGCTATCGCATCTATTTCTAAAGCTGAAATCTTTGCTCAAACCTTTGCTAAAAATTCTACATTGGACGATTCTGGGCTTGTTCCTCCCTCTCCTCCACCCTCTGACAACTTCATGCCACCTATTAAAATTCTTCGCAATGATGTTTTCCATGCCCTCGCTGGCCTAAACCCTCGGAAGGCTTATGGACCGGATGGGGTCCCTCCTATTGTTCTCCGAAACAATGCCTCCATGCTTGCACCTTGCCTATTCAAATTCTTTCAGCTCTGTCTGTCAACACTACCTTTCCTTCTTGCTGGAAGTTTACTTACATTCAACCTGTTCCTAAAAAGGGTGACCGTTCTAATCCCTCAAACTACCATCCTATTGCTTTAATTTCCTGCCTATCTAAAGTTTTTGAATCTATCTTCAACAGGAAGATTCTTAAACATCTATCACTCCACAACCTTCTATCTGATCGCCAGTATGGGTTCCGTCAAGGCCGCTCTACTGGTGATCTTCTGGCTTTCCTTACTGAGTCTTGGTCATCCTCTTTTAGAGATTTTGGTGAAACTTTTGCTGTTGCCTTGGACATAATTATCAAAAGCTTTTGATAGAGTCTGGCACAAAGCTTTGATTTCCAAACTACCCTCCTACGGTTTCTATCCTTCTCTCTGTTTACTTCATCTCAAGTTTCCTTTTTGACCGTTCTATTGCTGCTGTGGTAGACGGTCACTGTTCTTCTCCTAAATCAATTAACAGTGGTGTTCCTCAGGGTTCTGTCCTGTCACCCACTCTCTTCTTATTATTCATTAATGATCTTCTAAACCAAACTTCTTGTCCTATCCACTCCTACGCTGAAGATACCACCCTGCACTTTTCCACGTCTTTTCATAGACGTCCAACCCTTCAGGAGGTAAACATATCACGCAGGGAAGCCACAGAACGCCTGACTTCTGATCTTTCTAAAATTTCTCATTGGGGCAGAACAAACTTGATATTGTTCAATGCCTCAAAAAATCAATTCCTCCATCTATCAACTCGACACAACCTTCCAGACAACTATCCCCTCTTCTTCAATGACACTCAACTGTCCCCCTCTTCTACATTGAACATCCTCGGTCTGTCCTTTACTTATAATCTGAACTGGAAACTTCACATCTCATCTCTAGCTAAAACAGCTTTTATGAAGTTAGGTGTTCTGAGACGTCTCCGCCAGTTTTTCTCACCCCCCCAGCTGCTAACTCTGTACAAGGGCCTTATCCGTCCATGTATGGAGTATGCTTCACATGTCTGAGGAGGGTTCCACTCATACTGCTTTTCTAGACAGGGTGGAATCAAAAGCTTTTCGTCTCATCAACTCCTCTCCTCTAACTGACTGTCTTCAGCTTCTCTCTCACCGCCGCAATGTTGCATATCTAGCTGTCTTCTACCGCTATTTTCATGCTAACTGCTCTTCTGATCTTGCTAACTGCATGCCTCCCCTCCTTCCGTGGCCTCGCTGCACAAGACTTTCTTCTTTCTCTCACCTCTATTCTGTCCACTTCTCTAACGCAAGAGTTAACTAGTATTCTCAATCATTCATCCCTTTCTCTGGTAAACTCTGGAACTCCCTGCCTGCTTCCGTATTTCCACCTTCCTATGACTTGAATTCCTTCAAGAGGGAGGTTTCAAGACACTTATTCATCATTTTTTGACCACTGCTTTGACCCCTGTATGGGACTGGCATTTCAGTGGGCATTTTTTTTATTACATTTTTGTTGCCCTTGGCCAGTGTCCTTCCTACATAAAAAAAAAAAAAAAATAGTAGTAATAGTAGCAGTAGTAGTAGTAGTAGTAGTAGTAGTAGTAATGCTATTTTTCATATATTTAGTAATTTTTTTTTTTCATGTTAATATTTATATTTATATTTTTTGTTTTGTTTTGACATTCATACGAATGCTATAAAGGTGAAGCATAGAAATTTATTTGATTAATTAATTAATTTATATATCTATTTATTTTGATTTTTTAAATTAATTAATTTATTTATTTTTATTATTATTATTATTTTTTTTTTATGTCTCTATGATAAGCAAAGCATTATAGAATTTATGAAAGCACATATCCTCTAGAGTCTTGCCCTACAAAAGATTCTGTAAAGTAAAAAATAAAGGGAATAAGTGTCAGTGACGTTTGATGAATAGAGGAAGGCGTGGCAGAAATTACCATAAAACGTATATAAATGAAAATTTATCTTCCTCGTATTTTCCAACTTACGTTTGCTTCTTGAAAATTTAACTGGGTGGGTCATATAGCAGACATATTGTTCTTTCCTCCATTGTAGTTTGTTTCCAGCAAGCCCCCTAAATAAAGTTTCTGTTTTTTTTTTTTTTTTTTTTTTTTTAAAGAAATGAGGAATTACATTCTAACGCTGATCACTGAGCGGAGCGTAGACGAGCTGCTATCCTCAAGGACGTTACCTCTCTCTCTCTCTCTCTCTCTCTAAATAAGACTTTAAATAAAAAGAATATATATATATATATATATATATATATATATATATATATATATATATATATATATATATATATATATATATATATATATATATATATATATATATATATATATATATATATATATATATATATTAAAAGACAATGAATATCCTCTGGGGAAGGGGTGACAATCCTTATTTAACCCTTAATTTCAGTTGAATTTTGACAAGTCTACGTTAAAATGTTTCCATTTTTCTGCAGTGATAAAGAAACGTAGAGGGTTAGCTAATATATTTAATTGTTAATTGTATCTTTTTTTCTTTCTTTTTTTCATTTATTCTTTTATTAATTTTTCTTTTCATTGCTTAATTATGCATTATGCCGACACTGCAGGTTACAATTGCAGATATTGCAAGTATTTTTGACACAATACAAGTACATCCAGCTAAACTATTGCTACAGTATAGAGAGAGTATTTCGATTACATACCTTATTCTTCATCTTCTTTTCTTCTTTTTTTTTTTTTAATAAATATAATAATAAATAAATAAGTAAATAGGTATTGTCAAATGAAATCGTCGAGATTACGCAGGGGTTTCGGGCAATACTTGGATGGGTGACTACACAAGCCTCATCTGTCTGAAAAAAAAAATAAATAAATAAAAAAAATAAGAATAAGAATAGGGAGAATGAACGAAAATTTTAAGTAATAAAGATAACAGTAAGAATTATTATAACAAGAATAAGAAAAATTACAATAAAGGAATATAAAAAAAAAGAAAGAAAGCATCCCATGTCTTTCTTCCTAATTGTCATAGAAGGGTGAATTCTTTTGTATATTTTCCAACATTTCCAATACAACGATATGAATGGGGGAAGAAAGAATAAGAATAATAGAAAGAAGGCCTCCCAACACCTAGTTCTCCGGTCTTGGCCAATTAGCTAACGGCGGGATCAGCGCAGTTAAGCAGGGGGTCCTCGAAGAACTTGGATGGGTGACCACAAAAGCCTCATCTCTCTGAGAATAGAAAAAAATAGCAATAAGAATGAGGAGAATGAACGAAAAACGAAAATAATAAAATAACAATAACAACTATAATAAAAAAAAGAAGATTAAGAATAAAAAGAACAAAAATAAGGGAAAAAAGTAATAATATATCTCTCTTGCTAATTGTCGTAGAATTATGAATGAAGGGTTAATTTTAGTGCATATTTTCCAACATTTTCAGCACAACAATGCAACAACAATACAGGAAAGAATAAGAATAAGAGAAATAAGCCCTCCCAACACCTTGTTCTCCGCTCTTGACCAATCAGCTGACGGCGGGATCAGCAAGGTTAAGCAGGGGGTCCGGGCAGAACTTGGATGGGTGACCGCACAAGCCTCATCTCTCTAAAAGTAGGATAAATAAGAATAAGATAAGGAAGAATAATAAAAAAAAATGAAAATAATAAAGATAACAATATTAATTATGACAAGAATAAGAAAAAAATAGAATAAAAAGAATGAAAAAAATAAGAATATCACAACTTTCTTGCTAATTGTCTTAGAATTTTAAATGACATGTCAGTTCTGCTGTATATTTTCCAAGATTTGTTATGAATGAGGGAAGAAAGAATAAGAATAAGAATAAGAATAAGAACAAAATGAATTAGACTAACAATAATGATCACATCTTTCATGCGGTGACTGCGTGGGCGATGAGCCTCACTGGACGTTTCTGACCAATCACAAGGCAGGGTTGGAGTCGTCGGGCCCACCCGATTCATATATAAAGGGATTTTGTGGGAAGCGCGGGCAGACTCAGCTGAGTGTTCGTTGTGAGTTGTTGTTACCACAACTATGGCACGTACCAAGCAAACGGCTCGCAAGTCCACTGGTGGCAAGGCGCCCCGCAAGCAGCTTGCTACAAAGGCAGCTCGCAAGTCTGCTCCAGCCACTGGAGGTGTCAAGAAACCCCACCGTTACAGGCCTGGAACCGTTGCTCTCCGTGAGATCCGCCGTTATCAGAAGAGCACTGAGCTGCTTATCAGGAAACTGCCTTTCCAGCGCCTGGTGCGTGAAATTGCTCAGGATTTCAAGACTGACCTCCGCTTCCAGTCCTCTGCTGTCATGGCTCTCCAGGAAGCTTCCGAGGCTTACCTCGTGGGTCTGTTTGAGGATACCAACCTGTGCGCCATCCATGCCAAGCGCGTGACTATCATGCCAAAGGACATCCAACTGGCTCGTCGCATCCGTGGCGAGCGTGCCTAAGAAGTCATCCACGAATGATCTTCATAACAGCAATATCTAGGCCCTTTTTAGGGCCAAACATCTCTTTCATTAAAGAATTTTCATAGACAATCTGTTTGGTTTTGTGGAAGAAAATATTTATTTTCCATCTTTCAGTATCAGGTATCGACTTTCAACTCAATATCCTTCCCCCCTTTTTTTTTTTTTATATTATTATTATTATTCCCTCTTCCATGGCCATATCTCTTTCACTTGGGAGAATTTTTATCTTTCTTTATCTCTATTTTTTTTTTATCTTTTCTTTATCTCCACAGAATAATAATCACGATAATAATAAGCATAATAATAATAATAATAATAATAATAATAATAATAATAATAATAATAATGATACAATAATTATTATAATAATAATCATAATAAAAACAACAATATTAATATTATTAATAATGATAATAATAATAATAATAATAATAATAATAATAATAATAATAATAAAAATAATAATAATAATAATATTAATAATAATAACAATAATTATAATAATAATGCATTTGTCTATATCGTATCTTTTTTCCTTTTCAAGTGTGGCTCCAATGGAGCCGGGTATTATTTTATACTGGCAGCAGTATACTGGCCGCCTGTTTACTTGGAGGAGGTATACTTGGTAACAGCCTTGGTGCCTTCAGAAACAGCGTGTTTTGCCAGTTCACCAGGCAGAAGAAGACGGACAGCGGTCTGGATTTCCCGGCTGGTGATGGTGGAGCGCTTGTTATAGTGTGCCAGGCGGGATGCCTCGGCAGCGATGCGCTCGAAAATGTCATTCACGAACGAGTTCATGATTGACATGGCCTTGGAGGACACGCCAGTGTCTGGGTGGACTTGCTTGAGCACCTTGTAGATGTAGATGGAGTAGCTCTCCTTCCTCCTGCGCTTCTTCTTCTTGTCGCCCTTGGCAATGGCCTTCTGTGCCTTGCCAGCTTTTTTGGCAGCCTTTCCTGATGCTTTGGGAGGCATAGTGTCGCCGTACTGCTGTGAGAACGAGTGTGCGTTTTCTCAGTTGAAAAGTGGTATATATATTAGCGTGCCTACTCAGGATCAGGAGTCGCCACCTCAGCGAGCGTCCTGATTGGTCCAGACGCGCTCTGGGCCGATCTGATCTCGCGTATATATAGCCGTTTTTCCCAAAATTCACTACTTGCTCGCAGAGCTACCGACGAGGTTAGAGTACTCGCGCTCCTCATTTATCACCAACAACAACAACTACTACTACTACTACTACTACCACAACATCCATTATCATGTCTGGACGCGGCAAGGGAGGAAAGGTGAAGGGAAAGTCAAAGTCCCGTTCCAGTCGTGCTGGACTCCAGTTCCCGGTCGGCAGGATTCATCGCCTTCTAAGGAAAGGCAACTACGCCGAGCGCGTGGGTGCTGGTGCCCCCGTGTACCTTGCGGCAGTTATGGAGTACCTGGCTGCTGAAGTCCTTGAGCTTGCCGGCAATGCCGCCCGTGACAACAAGAAGACTCGCATCATCCCACGTCACCTGCAGCTGGCCATCCGCAACGACGAGGAACTTAACAAGCTCCTCTCCGGAGTCACCATTGCACAGGGTGGCGTGCTGCCCAACATTCAGGCCGTGCTCCTTCCCAAGAAGACTGAGAAGAAGTAAATAAAGGGCCTCCCTCCCCTTCAGCCAATATCACCATCAATCCGGCTCCTCTTCGGAGCCACACGTTCAAACATCTAGAGAGTTGTGTAGACTATACTGGTATATCAATAATAAGCAAGTAGTGTATTTATTTTCGAGTTAGTTATTTGTTATTATTATTATTATTATTTAGTCAGGCACGCAAGTGACCGAGAATAAATATGTATACTATATTTCTACTAATGTACCTGCTGTGTGTCACAGTGGAGAGTTGATTAGATGTGTTGCCTATTGTGATATGTTGAGCGTCTTTTTTATCTCAATGTATATTTTGTTTTATGAGAAACTGAGAACGATGAGGGGCGTGATCATTGAAATAAGTCAATGATAATAATAATAATAATAATAATAATAATAATAATAATAATAATAATAATAATGATAATAATAATAATAATAATAATAATAATAATAATAATAATAATACTTGGAGAAGACCTGATGAAGTGAGAAAGATGGTTATAATTAATAATGGTTTCTTTTCTTAGCTCAGATAGTGATAGTGAACATGGTTATGAGAAAGTAGTAGTAATAATAGTAGTCTATGGTCCTTCTTTCTTTTCATGTTTGTGGACCTTAAAAAGGTCCGGGAGATGATGTTATTCAATGATGATAATGCAAGCTGAATAGCTGGCACCATCTCAATAATGGAGCGATTTAACCACCAAATCCGTACAGGGTACGGCCCTGACGCTTGAGGGCGTAGACAACGTCCATGGCAGTAACGGTCTTACGCTTGGCGTGCTCGGTATAGGTGACAGCATCCCTGATAACGTTCTCAAGGAACACCTTGAGCACCCCACGAGTCTCCTCGTAGATGAGACCAGAGATGCGCTTGACGCCACCTCGGCGAGCTAGACGACGGATAGCAGGCTTGGTGATTCCCTGGATGTTATCACGCAGAACCTTACGGTGACGCTTGGCGCCTCCCTTTCCAAGACCCTTGCCTCCCTTGCCGCGGCCAGTCATGGTGATGAGAGCTGCTAGTACGACGTCCGAACGGTCTAACAGGAAGCTCACGAATGTGCCTCAAAATTTTTGTCGCGCGGTATATATTGAGCCAGAGCG
>NW_026973762.1:295000-310000 GCF_035594125.1 Scylla paramamosain
CACTTCTCTAACGCAAGAGTTAACTAGTATTCTCAATCATTCATCCCTTTCTCTGGTAAACTCTGGAACTCCCTGCCTGCTTCCGTATTTCCACCTTCCTATGACTTGAATTCCTTCAAGAGGGAGGTTTCAAGACACTTATTCATCATTTTTTGACCACTGCTTTGACCCCTGTATGGGACTGGCATTTCAGTGGGCATTTTTTTTATTACATTTTTGTTGCCCTTGGCCAGTGTCCTTCCTACATAAAAAAAAAAAAAAAATAGTAGTAGTAGTAGCAGTAGTAGTAGTAGTAGTAGTAGTAGTAGTAATGCTATTTTTCATATATTTAGTAATTTTTTTTTTTCATATTATTATTTATATTTATATTTTTTGTTTTGTTTTGACATTCATACGAATGCTATAAAGGTGAAGCATAGAAATTTATTTGATTGATTAATTAATTTATATATCTATTTATTTTGATTTTTTAAATTAATTAATTTATTTATTTTTATTATTATTATTTTTTTTTTTTATGTCTCTATGATAAGCAAAGCATTATAGAATTTATGAAAGCACATATCCTCTAGAGTCTTGCCCTACAAAAGATTCTGTAAAGTAAAAAATAAAGGGAATAAGTGTCAGTGACGTTTGATGAATAGAGGAAGGCGTGGCAGAAATTACCATAAAACGTATATAAATGAAAATTTATCTTCCTCGTATTTTCCAACTTGCGTTTGCTTCTTGAAAATTTAACTGGGTGGGTCATATAGCAGACATATTGTTCTTTCCTCCATTGTAGTTTGTTTCCAGCAAGCCCCCTAAATAAAGTTTCTGTTTTTTTTTTTTTTTTTTTTTTTAAAGAAATGAGGAATTACATTCTAACGCTGATCACTGAGCGGAGCGTAGACGAGCTGCTATCCTCAAGGACGTTACCTCTCTCTCTCTCTCTCTCTCTCTCTAAATAAGACTTTAAATAAAAAGAATATATATATATATATATATATATATATATATATATATATATATATATATATATATATATATATATATATATATATATATATATATATATATATATATATATATATATATATATATATATATATATATATTAAAAGACAATGAATATCCTCTGGGGAAGGGGTGACAATCCTTATTTAACCCTTAATTTCAGTTGAATTTTGACAAGTCTACGTTAAAATGTTTCCATTTTTCTGCAGTGATAAAGAAACGTAGAGGGGTAGCTAATATATTTAATTGTTAATTGTATCTTTTTTTCTTTCTTTTTTTCATTTATTCTTTTATTAATTTTTCTTTTCATTGCTTAATTATGCATTATGCCGACACTGCAGGTTACAATTGCAGATATTGCAAGTATTTTTGACACAATACAAGTACATCCAGCTAAACTATTGCTACAGTATAGAGAGAGTATTTCGATTACATACCTTATTCTTCATCTTCTTTTCTTCTTTTTTTTTTTAATAAATATAATAATAAATAAATAAGTAAATAGGTATTGTCAAATGAAATCGTCGAGATTACGCAGGGGTTTCGGGCAATACTTGGATGGGTGACTACACAAGCCTCATCTGTCTGAAAAAAAATAAATAAATAAAAAAAATAAGAATAAGAATAGGGAGAATGAACGAAAATTTTAAGTAATAAAGATAACAGTAAGAATTATTATAACAAGAATAAGAAAAATTACAATAAAGGAATATAAAAAAAAAGAAAGAAAGCATCCCATGTCTTTCTTCCTAATTGTCATAGAAGGGTGAATTCTTTTGTATATTTTCCAACATTTCCAATACAACGATATGAATGGGGGAAGAAAGAATAAGAATAATAGAAAGAAGGCCTCCCAACACCTAGTTCTCCGGTCTTGGCCAATTAGCTAACGGCGGGATCAGCGCAGTTAAGCAGGGGGTCCGGGAAGAACTTGGATGGGTGACCACAAAAGCCTCATCTCTCTGAGAATAGAAAAAAATAGCAATAAGAATGAGGAGAATGAACGAAAAACGAAAATAATAAAATAACAATAACAACTATAATAAAAAAAAGAAGATTAAGAATAAAAAGAACAAAAATAAGGGAAAAAAGTAATAATATATCTCTCTTGCTAATTGTCGTAGAATTATGAATGAAGGGTTAATTTTAGTGCATATTTTCCAACATTTTCAGCACAACAATGCAACAACAATACAGGAAAGAATAAGAAATAGAGAAATAAGCCCTCCCAACACCTTGTTCTCCGCTCTTGACCAATCAGCTGACGGCGGGATCAGCAAGGTTAAGCAGGGGGTCCGGGCAGAACTTGGATGGGTGACCGCACAAGCCTCATCTCTCTAAAAGTAGGATAAATAAGAATAAGATAAGGAAGAATAATAAAAAAAATGAAAATAATAAAGATAACAATATTAATTATGACAAGAATAAGAAAAAAATAGAATAAAAAGAATGAAAAAAATAAGAATATCACAACTTTCTTGCTAATTGTCTTAGAATTTTAAATGACATGTCAGTTCTGCTGTATATTTTCCAAGATTTGTTATGAATGAGGGAAGAAAGAATAAGAATAAGAATAAGAATAAGAACAAAATGAATTAGACTAACAATAATGATCACATCTTTCATGCGGTGACTGCGTGGGCGATGAGCCTCACTGGACGTTTCTGACCAATCACAAGGCAGGGTTGGAGTCGTCGGGCCCACCCGATTCATATATATAGGGATTTTGTGGGAAGCGCGGGCAGACTCAGCTGAGTGTTCGTTGTGAGTTGTTGTTACCACAACTATGGCACGTACCAAGCAAACGGCTCGCAAGTCCACTGGTGGCAAGGCGCCCCGCAAGCAGCTTGCTACAAAGGCAGCTCGCAAGTCTGCTCCAGCCACTGGAGGTGTCAAGAAACCCCACCGTTACAGGCCTGGAACCGTTGCTCTCCGTGAGATCCGCCGTTATCAGAAGAGCACTGAGCTGCTTATCAGGAAACTGCCTTTCCAGCGCCTGGTGCGTGAAATTGCTCAGGATTTCAAGACTGACCTCCGCTTCCAGTCCTCTGCTGTCATGGCTCTCCAGGAAGCTTCCGAGGCTTACCTCGTGGGTCTGTTTGAGGATACCAACCTGTGCGCCATCCATGCCAAGCGCGTGACTATCATGCCAAAGGACATCCAACTGGCTCGTCGCATCCGTGGCGAGCGTGCCTAAGAAGTCATCCACGAATGATCTTCATAACAGCAATATCTAGGCCCTTTTTAGGGCCAAACATCTCTTTCATTAAAGAATTTTCATAGACAATCTGTTTGGTTTTGTGGAAGAAAATATTTATTTTCCATCTTTCAGTATCAGGTATCGACTTTCAACTCAATATCCTTCCCCCCTTTTTTTTTTTTTTATATTATTATTATTATTCCCTCTTCCATGGCCATATCTCTTTCACTTGGGAGAATTTTTATCTTTCTTTATCTCTATTTTTTTTTTATCTTTTCTTTATCTCCACAGAATAATAATCACGATAATAATAAGCATAATAATAATAATAATAATAATAATAATAATAATAATAATGATACAATAATTATTATAATAATAATCATAATAAAAACAACAATATTAATATTATTAATAATGATAATAATAATAATAATAATAATAATAATAATAATAATAATAATAAAAATAATAATAATAATAATATTAATAATAATAACAATAATTATAATAATAATGCATTTGTCTATATCGTATCTTTTTTCCTTTTCAAGTGTGGCTCCAATGGAGCCGGGTATTATTTTATACTGGCAGCAGTATACTGGCCGCCTGTTTACTTGGAGGAGGTATACTTGGTAACAGCCTTGGTGCCTTCAGAAACAGCGTGTTTTGCCAGTTCACCAGGCAGAAGAAGACGGACAGCGGTCTGGATTTCCCGGCTGGTGATGGTGGAGCGCTTGTTATAGTGTGCCAGGCGGGATGCCTCGGCAGCGATGCGCTCGAAAATGTCATTCACGAACGAGTTCATGATTGACATGGCCTTGGAGGACACGCCAGTGTCTGGGTGGACTTGCTTGAGCACCTTGTAGATGTAGATGGAGTAGCTCTCCTTCCTCCTGCGCTTCTTCTTCTTGTCGCCCTTGGCAATGGCCTTCTGTGCCTTGCCAGCTTTCTTGGCAGCCTTTCCTGATGCTTTGGGAGGCATAGTGTCGCCGTACTGCTGTGAGAACGAGTGTGCGTTTTCTCATAACATAACAAAGAGAGAAAAGATGGGGAGGGAGAAGTGGGGATAGTGGGAAGAATAGGGGGGTGATAAGAAGGGAATTGTAGTAGGAGAAATAGTCACTGGGGCTTGACCCAGGCGCAATTTGAATTAGGAGGGACATCTTTTTTTTATGTTTTTTATTTATTTATTTTTTTTTTTTAACGTGTTATATTCATTCTAAGATGGCCAGGAAGACAAGGGCTTTATCGGGGAAAGCAGGAGAGTCCTCCACCAACCGAGCAAGCCAAGCCCAACACAGCCACAGCCACGGACGCCGCCCACGCACCCAAATCCCCGGGCCAAACCACGCACAAGTTAGGGGCCAGACTATCCAGAGCCTGCATTATCAGGTTGTGAAAGAGGAGTGAAGGACAGTCAGAGTAAAAAGGGTTTTTTTGTGCTTTTTATTGGTTCAAAGAAGGACAGAGGAAGAATTGCATCCGTATAGCGGAGGGACCTACAGTTTTACGTGGGTTCCGAACCACGGATAGTAGTAGAGTGATTTGGTGATGGCCGGGATATTTATTGTATGATGTAATGTGGGGGGTGAAAAAAGCGGTGTTGGTCCTTTTTTCTTGTGTCCTGTGACTCGTCCTGCAAAAAGGCCACCCTGCTAAAAAAAAAAAAAAAAAAAAAAAAAAAAAAAAAAAAAAAAAAAAAAAAAATATATATATATAAATATATATATATATATATATACATATACACATATATATATATATATATATATATATATATATATATATATATATATATATATATATATATATATATATATATATATACATATACATATACATACACACATACATATATACATATATACATATACATACATATATACACATACTCGTATATACATATACACACATACATACATATACATATATATATATATATATATAAATATAATATAAAAAATGTCGTGGTGTTATATGCATGGGGAGGGAGAGGATGGTTTGTGATAATGATTGACGTGATGGTAGGATGTGCAATGACAGAGGCTCGAAAAGGCTCCCTCACCGCAACGAGGGGTCAAATCTAATACCATCTGCCTGCACGCGGTAAGTCGCTGGTGGCGGGGGGTGAATGGGGATTCCTGCATGGATGCTTCCAGGGCCCCGCCCCACCATCTCTTGACTACCTTCCTGCCCAGCCCTTGCCGCACCCAACTACCTCTGTGTGGGGGGTGAAGTGGCTTCCACTGAATGGTGTGGTTACCGTCCCCATCATCAGTACTGGCCGCTCCTTAACTACCTCGGGGGGTACCGCTACCGGAACGTCATGCCGACGGCCGGGGGCCCCATTGCCGTGACGTCAGTGGGAGGAGTGCGGTTCGTGCTATCCCCGTCTCTCTGGAAGTGGTCCGGTGCCCTCTTGAAACCTAGGCTGCGAGGCAGGAAAATAATGTATAAAAAACAAAAATATGAATACAAAGCCATAAGACAAAAAATATGAAAAAACCACTAGGTGTTGGCACACGACCCCACTCCCTCGGTCAGAGGCATGGTATGTTAATGGCGGTGTTTTTTTGTCTAGTCCCTTTCCCAGGAGCGGTCCGGTGCCACCTTAACATGGCCTTGACATGGCCTTGGAGGACACGCCAGTGTCTGGGTGGACTTGCTTGAGCACCTTGTAGATGTAGATGGAGTAGCTCTCCTTCCTCCTGCGCTTCTTCTTCTTGTCGCCCTTGGCAATGGCCTTCTGTGCCTTGCCAGCTTTCTTGGCAGCCTTTCCTGATGCTTTGGGAGGCATAGTGTCGCCGTACTGCTGTGAGAACGAGTGTGCGTTTTCTCAGTTGAAAAGTGGTATATATATTAGCGTGCCTACTCAGGATCAGGAGTCGCCACCTCAGCGAGCGTCCTGATTGGTCCAGACGCGCTCTGGGCCGATCTGATCTCGCGTATATATAGCCGTTTTTCCCAAAATTCACTACTTGCTCGCAGAGCTACCGACGAGGTTAGAGTACTCGCGCTCCTCATTTATCACCAACAACAACAACTACTACTACTACTACTACTACCACAACATCCATTATCATGTCTGGACGCGGCAAGGGAGGAAAGGTGAAGGGAAAGTCAAAGTCCCGTTCCAGTCGTGCTGGACTCCAGTTCCCGGTCGGCAGGATTCATCGCCTTCTAAGGAAAGGCAACTACGCCGAGCGCGTGGGTGCTGGTGCCCCCGTGTACCTTGCGGCAGTTATGGAGTACCTGGCTGCTGAAGTCCTTGAGCTTGCCGGCAATGCCGCCCGTGACAACAAGAAGACTCGCATCATCCCACGTCACCTGCAGCTGGCCATCCGCAACGACGAGGAACTTAACAAGCTCCTCTCCGGAGTCACCATTGCACAGGGTGGCGTGCTGCCCAACATTCAGGCCGTGCTCCTTCCCAAGAAGACTGAGAAGAAGTAAATAAAGGGCCTCCCTCCCCTTCAGCCAATATCACCATCAATCCGGCTCCTCTTCGGAGCCACACGTTCAAACATCTAGAGAGTTGTGTAGACTATACTGGTATATCAATAATAAGCAAGTAGTGTATTTATTTTCGAGTTAGTTATTTGTTATTATTATTATTATTATTTAGTCAGGCACGCAAGTGACCGAGAATAAATATGTATACTATATTTCTACTAATGTACCTGCTGTGTGTCACAGTGGAGAGTTGATTAGATGTGTTGCCTATTGTGATATGTTGAGCGTCTTTTTCATCTCAATGTATATTTTGTTTTATGAGAAACTGAGAACGATGAGGGGCGTGATCATTGAAATAAGTCAATGATAATAATAATAATAATAATAATAATAATAATAATAATAATAATGATAATAATAATAATAATAATAATAATAATGATAATAATAATAATACTTGGAGAAGACCTGATGAAGTGAGAAAGATGGTTATAATTAATAATGGTTTCTTTTCTTAGCTCAGATAGTGATAGTGAACATGGTTATGAGAAAGTAGTAGTAATAATAGTAGTCTATGGTCCTTCTTTCTTTTCATGTTTGTGGACCTTAAAAAGGTCCGGGAGATGATGTTATTCAATGATGATAATGCAAGCTGAATAGCTGGCACCATCTCAATAATGGAGCGATTTAACCACCAAATCCGTACAGGGTACGGCCCTGACGCTTGAGGGCGTAGACAACGTCCATGGCAGTAACGGTCTTACGCTTGGCGTGCTCGGTATAGGTGACAGCATCCCTGATAACGTTCTCAAGGAACACCTTGAGCACCCCACGAGTCTCCTCGTAGATGAGACCAGAGATGCGCTTGACGCCACCTCGGCGAGCTAGACGACGGATAGCAGGCTTGGTGATTCCCTGGATGTTATCACGCAGAACCTTACGGTGACGCTTGGCGCCTCCCTTTCCAAGACCCTTGCCTCCCTTGCCGCGGCCAGTCATGGTGATGAGAGCTGCTAGTACGACGTCCGAACGGTCTAACAGGAAGCTCACGAATGTGCCTCAAAATAACATAACATAACATAACAAAGAGAGAAAAGATGGGGAGGGAGAAGTGGGGATAGTGGGAAGAATAGGGGGGTGATAAGAAGGGAATTGTAGTAGGAGAAATAGTCACTGGGGCTTGACCCAGGCGCAATTTGAATTAGGAGGGACATCTTTTTTTTATGTTTTTTATTTATTTATTTATTTTTTTTTTAACGTGTTATATTCATTCTAAGATGGCCAGGAAGACAAGGGCTTTATCGGGGAAAGCAGGAGAGTCCTCCACCAACCGAGCAAGCCAAGCCCAACACAGCCACAGCCACGGACGCCGCCCACGCACCCAAATCCCCGGGCCAAACCACGCACAAGTTAGGGGCCAGACTATCCAGAGCCTGCATTATCAGGTTGTGAAAGAGGAGTGAAGGACAGTCAGAGTAAAAAGGGTTTTTTTTTGTGCTTTTTATTGGTTCAAAGAAGGACAGAGGAAGAATTGCATCCGTATAGCGGAGGGACCTACAGTTTTACGTGGGTTCCGAACCACGGATAGTAGTAGAGTGATTTGGTGATGGCCGGGATATTTATTGTATGATGTAATGTGGTGGGTGAAAAAAGCGGTGTTGGTCCTTTTTTCTTGTGTCCTGTGACTCGTCCTGCAAAAAGGCCACCCTGCTAAAAAAAAATAAATAAATAAATAAATAAATAAATAAATAAATAAATAAATAAATAAATAAATAAATAAATATATATATATATACATATATATACATATACATATATATATATATATATATATATATATATATATATATATATATACATATACACACATACACATACACATACATATACACACATACATACATATATACATATATACATATACACACATATACACACATATATACATATACACATATACATACACATACATATATATATATATATATATAAATATAATATAAAAAATGTCGTGGTGTTATATGCATGGGGAGGGAGAGGATGGTTTGTGATAATGATTGACGTGATGGTAGGATGTGCAATGACAGAGGCTCGAAAAGGCTCCCTCACCGCAACGAGGGGTCAAATCTAATACCATCTGCCTGCACGCGGTAAGTCGCTGGTGGCGGGGGGTGAATGGGGATTCCTGCATGGATGCTTCCAGGGCCCCGCCCCACCATCTCTTGACTACCTTCCTGCCCAGCCCTTGCCGCACCCAACTACCTCTGTGTGGGGGGTGAAGTGGCTTCCACTGAATGGTGTGGTTACCGTCCCCATCATCAGTACTGGCCGCTCCTTAACTACCTCGGGGGGTACCGCTACCGGAACGTCATGCCGACGGCCGGGGGCCCCATTGCCGTGACGTCAGTGGGAGGAGTGCGGTTCGTGCTATCCCCGTCTCTCTGGAAGTGGTCCGGTGCCCTCTTGTAACCTAGGCTGCGAGGCAGGAAAATAATGTATAAAAAACAAAAATATGAATACAAAGCCATAAGACAAAAAATATGAAAAAACCACTAGGTGTTGGCACACGACCCCACTCCCTCGGTCAGAGGCATGGTATGTTAATGGCGGTGTTTTTTTGTCTAGTCCCTTTCCCAGGAGCGGTCCGGTGCCACCTTAAAACCTAGGCTGCGAGACAGAAAAATAATGCATAAAAACAAAAATATGAATACAAAACCATAAGACAAAAAATATGAAAAAACCACTAGGTGTTGGCACGCGGGCCCGCCCACGTGAACGAGAGAACGACGATGATGCCACTCAGACACCATGAGTGGTACAGAAAAAGGAGATAGTGAAGGGAAGAAAGGAGGAGTCCATTATTAGAAGACAGGTTCAGGAGGCACAGTGGGAGGATCAAGGAGATTGCAGTGCGGCAAGTGACGGAAAGCTGGGGGGAGGTTGGTAATGAAATTGTATGTGATTGTGTGTCTGTCGGAGAAGGAGCTTAGTTGTTTTTCGATTCTATTGTGGAGTGTTATGTTAAGAGGGGGGATGTTGGACTCCTCGTGAATGGAGAGAGAGGTTCTGAAGTCGAACCATTTCGTCCCAAGAGCGAAACGAATTGCTCGGTTTTGAACCTTCTGAAGTTTAGAGAGGTTGGAGGGAGCAGAGAGAGAGAGGGCAAGAGGGCAGTAGGTTAAGAGAGGGAGAATGAAAGCTTTGTAGAGGTGAAGTTTTGTTTTTGTGCTGCTGTCGCGAAATCTTTCCAGGTTGCTCAAGGCCTTGGCGGCTATGGTTGCTTTTTGTTTTATATGTATATTGAAGTTGAGGTGCTTATCTATGGTGAGGCCAAGCACTTTGTTGTTGTTACTGATGGGGATTGGGGTGGGGATTGGATCAATTCTGTTTAGTGAGATTTGGCGGGGCTGACTTCTTTTAATGTTGAAATAAGTGACTTTTGATTTTTCGGGATGGGAGAGAATTCGCCATTTCATCTCCCACAGGCCAGTCGCCATCAGTTCCCATTGAATTTTGTCGGTTAGGAGATCTAACGACCTGGCACGGGCCAATTGCGTTACATCGTCCGCGTATTGAATAGTTAGTGAGTCATTGTGGGCTGGGAGGGGTAGGTCAGCTGTGTACATGTTAAAAAGGGTTGGGGAGAGTACGGAGCCTTGTGGGACTCCAGCCTGAGGGGTAAAAAATGACGAAAAGGTGCCCTGGTGGCGGATTCTTGTCTGTCTCTCATCCAGAAAACTACACAAGATGCGTTGTGTTAGATAAGGGAGATTGAAGTTATTACAAATTTTATATTTTAAACCGGTGTGCCAAACGGTGTCAAAAGCTTTTTTGACATCTTTTGTCACGAGTGCTGTCTTGTAATATGGCTTGTTGAAATTTAGGTAGGCTACTATGCTGTTAAGGGCGTCCTCAGTTGAGGCGTTCCTCCGGAAACCGAACTGCTGTGGTGCCAGCAATCCGTTATCTTCGAGGAACGCTCTCAATCTTAAATTGATTAGACGCTCAAAAGTTTTTCCAAGAATTTCAAGTAGGCTTATGGGGCGATAGTTTTCTGGTAAGTGAGAGTTTTTTCCGGGCTTGGCAATTAGGGTGATGTTTGAAATTTTGAAAGCCTTTGGGAAGTATCCAGAGGCGAGGCAAGCATTGAATATTTTTGTCAGGCTGGATATGATTTCTGGAGGAAGGCTCCGCACCATTGGCCAGGTGACTCCTGAGGGGCCGGGGGCTCGCCGCGGAGTGTGCCTGAGCAACCTGGCGACATCTTCCTCCTCAATGGGTGTGATGAGAGGGTGTTGTGGGTCTAGTCGTGTTAAGTGTATAATGTTATGTGGTAGTGTGTTTGCTAGGTTTTGGCGCACAATATCGGTGATATGGTGTATGTGGGCAATACTGGGCTCATGAAGAGGGAGAGGGTGTGGTTGGAAGGAGTTACGCCAGTGTGTCTGGAAGGTGTTGGTGACCTGGTCTGGGTTGGTGACTCGATCACCGTTCACTAGGAGGTACTCGAATCTTTCCCGCTGGCTTCCCTTTAGCTTGTGCACCATGTGCCAGAACTGAGTAGGGTTTCTACAGCGAGCTCCGTCCATACGGGAGACTAGAGTCCTCCAGTGAGCGCTGTGATCATCCTGTAGGCTATTTAGTATGTGTGTGCGAAGGGTGCATAGGTCTCTGTAGATGGGAATGAGGCTGTTCATGTTTTTTAAAAAGCGTGTTCTGTAGCACACTAGTAGTCGTTGTGTTTTTATGGAGGGTCTGAAGTCTATGTGAATTGTGTGTTGTTTCTTTGGGGTGTGTCTGTTGGCTGATGTCAGGATGTCACTGTGTAGTTTCGCTAGGGCGCTGTCTATTTCTGTATATGGTTGGCCTTCGAGCTGTGTTGGTCGGTGTAGATCTGTAAGTGTTTCCCTGAATCCCTCCCAATCGGCGGAGCGGTAGTCGGGGACAGGTGGGGATGGGATAGATATGGGGTTGGAGGATATTTTTAGGATTATGGGAACGTGGTCTGAACCACAGAGGGGTCCTTGGGAGATGTGGTGGTGGAAAGGTAGGGACTGCCGATTGGAGAGAATGAGATCCGGCCTGCCATTCCCATTGTGGGTATAGCAGGTAGGAAAGTCAGGACCAAGGAAACGGAGGCGTTTTAGTTGTGTGAGTTGCAGAAGTTCGTGTCCGTGTTGGTTGTTCTTGTTATGTCGAAATGCTGTGTGACTGGCATTAAGGTCTGCCAGTATGTAGACTGGTAGGTTTGTGTGGTTGAAGAGATTGTTGAGGCTGGTGAGAGGGAGCCCAGTATCCGGTCTGCTGTACGTTGTGGCGATTAGAAATTGCCCGTGTTGTGTTTCGATCTTGGTGGCCAGGAAGTGAGCTGAAGGCCAGTCGGTTATGTGGATGTGTTTGATGGTACATTTTACCATGATAGCTACGCCATCATGGCGCGTACCTGTTGTGTAGCGTGTGTTGTATCCGTAAAGTTTGATGGGTTTAAGAGGTGTGCCTGTGTGGTTGAGAAGGACGATGTCTGGATCGATAGATCGAATTGCTTCTGAGATAAGGTGTCTGTTATTCCAGAAACCGCGACAGTTTAGTTGTACTACTGTGATCATTGTTGAGTGTGTTAGGTGTTTTTCCTACCCCTTAATGCGGTTCGTGTAGATGGGGGTGAAGGTTGGGGTTGGTTTGTGAGCAGGCGTTTTGTGTCAGTCTTTTTTGTGGTGTTGTTGGTTGTGTTGGTAGAAGTAATGGCACTGGTAATGGTAGTGGTAGGAGTGGATTGTGTTGGAGGGGACTTCTGGGGCTGCGATTCACCAGAAGCTGGGTCTTCTTCGGAGCCCATGTCCCTAGGTGAGAGGGAACTGGTGTCGTTGGGTGTGGTAAGTTCGGGTTGCTGAAGTGGGGGTGTTGGAGTGTGTATCTCTTCGTTTTGTTGGAAATGTTGTTTAAAGTGTTGTTGGTTGGTTTGTTGGAAGTTTGGTGGAAGCTTTATTGTGGGGCAACCGTTATATTCAAGCAGGGAATTCATGGTTTCAGCTTGCTTTTTTAAGTCGCCAAAAGAGGTCTGAATTGAATATTTTATGATAATTTCTGCAAGCAGAAGTTTCTCTGAGTTTGTGTTTGTGTTAGAAGTAGTTTGTGTGGAAGTATTGGGTGTGGTGGCTTGTGCATAGGTAGTTGTAATTGGGGTAGGTTTTGGAGAGTTTTGTTGTTGCTGACTCTCACGTTTTATGGGACATTTAAAGGAGACCGCTGTGTGTTCCCCTTCACAGTTTATGCATTTTAAGGTGGATGGTTGGCAGTTCTTGTAGTCGTGGCCCTTAGCTGCACACTTAGAGCAGATCTGTTCAGTGTCTTTGCACTGGTTAGTGCGGTGGCTGAATTTATAGCATTTGTAACACTGTGTAACCGGTCTGTATTCTTCAATATTAATGTTATAAGAAGGTACTATTTGCGAAAATATTTTGATGCCTTTATTTTTGATGAGGTCGGCCTGTTGTTTCGACCGGAGACGTATTTTAATCATGTGAGCTTTTGGGATTGCGTGTATTTCTTCAATTTGGGTTTCGTTTCTAGCTTCAATCTCCATTCGGAGATCGTCGTTAGTTTTTTTCAGTAAATAGTCGTCCACACGGCGGGCAAGGATGGTCCTGGCGGATATTTCCTCTGGAGACTCAACAAGCTCGAAACCTAGGAGTTTTAAGTTTTCGTTTGCCTGGTGAGTGGTGTGTCTTTCGCGATCAGCCTCACTGGCTAGACCAACGATAATGTAAGGGCCAGATTTAAAGCATTTTGTGTGGGGAACCTGGGTCCTGGTAAAAAAGGCATTGCTGAGGTCGGCAGGGATGTTGGCAGTTTTAATCCGGTACCTTATTGTCCGGTCAGGGGGGCGTGGGGCGGCCATCTTATCATAGGGCCGGGCCCTATGATGCTGCAGCCCTGTAGGAGAGAATCTGTGGTGGAAAAGTGTTATTAGGCGTGAGTGGCGCTACAGCCTTTTGGCGCTACAGCCTTTAGGGTGCTACAACCACGAGTGGCCTATAAACAACCTATTGTTGTTTCCTGTCGCCCTAGAACCTATATCCCGAGGGGGATCCTAGATGGAGAGAGGAGACCCTGAATATCTAGCCCTGAGGTAGGGATTGTACGCTCACGGGGTGTCTCTAGGCTGCTCTAGCCAACACTAGAGGCCCCGGTGGCTAAAGAGCGCGGAGCGGGCTTGCCTAAGGCCCGATCCTGACTCTGTCGCCGGTACGAACAAAAGAAAGGTGGAGTAGGAGGAACAGTTGGCAAAAGTCACTTATACCAGTGAGTTACTGCGATCTTCCAGCGATACCCTTAGGTGAGGCTCTCTCCACAGGGAACGTAGGGAAGACCGCGGCTCCTCGAAATGACTGCCGGGTTGTCTATCGGTATTCTTTTTTGTCTAGCAGGCCAAAGCCTTTTTTTTTTTTTTTTTTTGTAGAGTCGTTGGAAGCGAAAATGCTCCTTTTTAGGCGGCTCGTGGGCGAGTGTGTGCGCCTTGCTTCCTGCCGGCCTTTTAAAGGACACAGGAGTGAGAGCAGGAGCGGAGCTGGGCGCCTATTGGTTCCTTCCGGACCCGGGGGGCGGAGCTTGTGACTCGGCGGCTCGGTGTAAGGCGGACCTTCTTCCTTCAAAGTTGGCTGCTGGTTGGTTAGCTGCTGCTGGGAGCTGGAGCTGGGAGAACCTTCTGCTACCAGAGTTGGAGGAAGTGTGCCTCAAAATTTTTGTCGCGCGGTATATATTGAGCCAGAGCGGTCGTGCGTGTAGTAAATTACTATTTTCCCTGTTTTTCTCACTTAATTTAACATTATCGGGTCATATGCATAGGTTTTCTGTTTCAGTGTTGACCCTGCAACTGCACATTTATGACTAAATTCACATACACAAGCACAAATGTGAATAAAACTCAATATAAAGGTGGAGGGGTTGCAAGATTTTCCGGCGCGCTAAGGCATGCCGAGATAATATACCTTCTCCCCTGACTCTTTTCTTGTAGGCATGCGCAAGATTCATTCAGTATCAAGTAATGTTTCAACTGAATTCATATTCTAATTTTCAGAAACTATCTTCCATTTGGTAGCATAACCAGTTTCCCCTCTTCTAGTTGGAAGAAAAAACAAATATATTTATTAACACTAACTCCTTGCTCTTCCAGTATGGTTTATGTATATATATATATATATATATATATATATATATATATATATATATATATATATATATATATATATATATATATATATATATATATATATATATATATATATATATATATATAATTATAACTATACTATGAAAAGCGTTGCTTTCATAACTAAGCAGGAGAACAT
>NW_026973762.1:312500-327500 GCF_035594125.1 Scylla paramamosain
AACATAACGTAACATCACCTAAACTACCCTAAACTAACACTAACAACCTAACCTAAATTAACCTAACCTAACCTAACTTAACCTGACCTGACCTAATCTAACCTAACTTCGCCTTACTTGAATTACATTCAAGTATCGATCAGTCAGTGGAGCCGAGGCTTGCTGGTTTTTCCCATCCTTCACAACCCAACCGACACATATACACACACACACATTCTCTCTCTCTCTCTCTCTCTCTCTCTCTCTCTCTCTCTCTCTCTCTCTCTCTCTCTCTCTCTCTCTCTCTCTCTCTCTCTCTCTCTCTCTCTCTCTAACTCCCTTCGTGATTTCTGGCATCTAGCCAAAAAGTATCTCCAATAACTTTGCTGCTTCTTCTTTCCCTACTCTATTTCAACCAGATGGCACCACTGCTATCGCATCTATTTCTAAAGCTGAAATCTTTGCTCAAACCTTTGCTAAAAATTCTACATTGGACGATTCTGGGCTTGTTCCTCCCTCTCCTCCACCCTCTGACAACTTCATGCCACCTATTAAAATTCTTCGCAATGATGTTTTCCATGCCCTCGCTGGCCTAAACCCTCGGAAGGCTTATGGACCGGATGGGGTCCCTCCTATTGTTCTCCGAAACAATGCCTCCATGCTTGCACCTTGCCTATTCAAATTCTTTCAGCTCTGTCTGTCAACACTACCTTTCCTTCTTGCTGGAAGTTTACTTACATTCAACCTGTTCCTAAAAAGGGTGACCGTTCTAATCCCTCAAACTACCACCCTATTGCTTTAATTTCCTGCCTATCTAAAGTTTTTGAATCTATCTTCAACAGGAAGATTCTTAAACATCTATCACTCCACAACCTTCTATCTGATCGCCAGTATGGGTTCCGTCAAGGCCGCTCTACTGGTGATCTTCTGGCTTTCCTTACTGAGTCTTGGTCATCCTCTTTTAGAGATTTTGGTGAAACTTTTGCTGTTGCCTTGGACATAATTATCAAAAGCTTTTGATAGAGTCTGGCACAAAGCTTTGATTTCCAAACTACCCTCCTACGGTTTCTATCCTTCTCTCTGTTTACTTCATCTCAAGTTTCCTTTTTGACCGTTCTATTGCTGCTGTGGTAGACGGTCACTGTTCTTCTCCTAAATCAATTAACAGTGGTGTTCCTCAGGGTTCTGTCCTGTCACCCACTCTCTTCTTATTATTCATTAATGATCTTCTAAACCAAACTTCTTGTCCTATCCACTCCTACGCTGAAGATACCACCCTGCACTTTTCCACGTCTTTTCATAGACGTCCAACCCTTCAGGAGGTAAACATATCACGCAGGGAAGCCACAGAACGCCTGACTTCTGATCTTTCTAAAATTTCTCATTGGGGCAGAACAAACTTGATATTGTTCAATGCCTCAAAAAATCAATTCCTCCATCTATCAACTCGACACAACCTTCCAGACAACTATCCCCTCTTCTTCAATGACACTCAACTGTCCCCCTCTTCTACATTGAACATCCTCGGTCTGTCCTTTACTTATAATCTGAACTGGAAACTTCACATCTCATCTCTAGCTAAAACAGCTTTTATGAAGTTAGGTGTTCTGAGACGTCTCCGCCAGTTTTTCTCACCCCCCCAGCTGCTAACTCTGTACAAGGGCCTTATCCGTCCATGTATGGAGTATGCTTCACATGTCTGAGGGGGGTTCCACTCATACTGCTTTTCTAGACAGGGTGGAATCAAAAGCTTTTCGTCTCATCAACTCCTCTCCTCTAACTGACTGTCTTCAGCTTCTCTCTCACCGCCGCAATGTTGCATATCTAGCTGTCTTCTACCGCTATTTTCATGCTAACTGCTCTTCTGATCTTGCTAACTGCATGCCTCCCCTCCTTCCGTGGCCTCGCTGCACAAGACTTTCTTCTTTCTCTCACCTCTATTCTGTCCACTTCTCTAACGCAAGAGTTAACTAGTATTCTCAATCATTCATCCCTTTCTCTGGTAAACTCTGGAACTCCCTGCCTGCTTCCGTATTTCCACCTTCCTATGACTTGAATTCCTTCAAGAGGGAGGTTTCAAGACACTTATTCATCATTTTTTGACCACTGCTTTGACCCCTGTATGGGACTGGCATTTCAGTGGGCATTTTTTTTATTACATTTTTGTTGCCCTTGGCCAGTGTCCTTCCTACATAAAAAAAAAAAAAAAATAGTAGTAGTAGTAGCAGTAGTAGTAGTAGTAGTAGTAGTAGTAGTAATGCTATTTTTCATATATTTAGTAATTTTTTTTTTTCATGTTAATATTTATATTTATATTTTTTGTTTTGTTTTGACATTCATACGAATGCTATAAAGGTGAAGCATAGAAATTTATTTGATTAATTAATTAATTTATATATCTATTTATTTTGATTTTTTAAATTAATTAATTTATTTATTTTCATTATTATTATTTTTTTTTTTTTATGTCTCTATGATAAGCAAAGCATTATAGAATTTATGAAAGCACATATCCTCTAGAGTCTTGCCCTACAAAAGATTCTGTAAAGTAAAAAATAAAGGGAATAAGTGTCAGTGACGTTTGATGAATAGAGGAAGGCGTGGCAGAAATTACCATAAAACGTATATAAATGAAAATTTATCTTCCTCGTATTTTCCAACTTGCGTTTGCTTCTTGAAAATTTAACTGGGTGGGTCATATAGCAGACATATTGTTCTTTCCTCCATTGTAGTTTGTTTCCAGCAAGCCCCCTAAATAAAGTTTCTGTTTTTTTTTTTTTTTTTTTTTTTTAAAGAAATGAGGAATTACATTCTAACGCTGATCACTGAGCGGAGCGTAGACGAGCTGCTATCCTCAAGGACGTTACCTCTCTCTCTCTCTCTCTCTCTCTAAATAAGACTTTAAATAAAAAGAATATATATATATATATATATATATATATATATATATATATATATATATATATATATATATATATATATATATATATATATATATATATATATATATATATATATATATATATATATATATATATATATTAAAAGACAATGAATATCCTCTGGGGAAGGGGTGACAATCCTTATTTAACCCTTAATTTCAGTTGAATTTTGACAAGTCTACGTTAAAATGTTTCCATTTTTCTGCAGTGATAAAGAAACGTAGAGGGTTAGCTAATATATTTAATTGTTAATTGTATCTTTTTTTCTTTCTTTTTTTCATTTATTCTTTTATTAATTTTTCTTTTCATTGCTTAATTATGCATTATGCCGACACTGCAGGTTACAATTGCAGATATTGCAAGTATTTTTGACACAATACAAGTACATCCAGCTAAACTATTGCTACAGTATAGAGAGAGTATTTCGATTACATACCTTATTCTTCATCTTCTTTTCTTCTTTTTTTTTTTTTAATAAATATAATAATAAATAAATAAGTAAATAGGTATTGTCAAATGAAATCGTCGAGATTACGCAGGGGTTTCGGGCAATACTTGGATGGGTGACTACACAAGCCTCATCTGTCTGAAAAAAAAATAAATAAATAAAAAAAATAAGAATAAGAATAGGGAGAATGAACGAAAATTTTAAGTAATAAAGATAACAGTAAAAATTATTATAACAAGAATAAGAAAAATTACAATAAAGGAATATAAAAAAAAAGAAAGAAAGCATCCCATGTCTTTCTTCCTAATTGTCATAGAAGGGTGAATTCTTTTGTATATTTTCCAACATTTCCAATACAACGATATGAATGGGGGAAGAAAGAATAAGAATAATAGAAAGAAGGCCTCCCAACACCTAGTTCTCCGGTCTTGGCCAATTAGCTAACGGCGGGATCAGCGCAGTTAAGCAGGGGGTCCGGGAAGAACTTGGATGGGTGACCACAAAAGCCTCATCTCTCTGAGAATAGAAAAAAATAGCAATAAGAATGAGGAGAATGAACGAAAAACGAAAATAATAAAATAACAATAACAACTATAATAAAAAAAAGAAGATTAAGAATAAAAAGAACAAAAATAAGGGAAAAAAGTAATAATATATCTCTCTTGCTAATTGTCGTAGAATTATGAATGAAGGGTTAATTTTAGTGCATATTTTCCAACATTTTCAGCACAACAATGCAACAACAATACAGGAAAGAATAAGAATAAGAGAAATAAGCCCTCCCAACACCTTGTTCTCCGCTCTTGACCAATCAGCTGACGGCGGGATCAGCAAGGTTAAGCAGGGGGTCCGGGCAGAACTTGGATGGGTGACCGCACAAGCCTCATCTCTCTAAAAGTAGGATAAATAAGAATAAGATAAGGAAGAATAATAAAAAAAAATGAAAATAATAAAGATAACAATATTAATTATGACAAGAATAAGAAAAAAATAGAATAAAAAGAATGAAAAAAATAAGAATATCACAACTTTCTTGCTAATTGTCTTAGAATTTTAAATGACATGTCAGTTCTGCTGTATATTTTCCAAGATTTGTTATGAATGAGGGAAGAAAGAATAAGAATAAGAATAAGAATAAGAACAAAATGAATTAGACTAACAATAATGATCACATCTTTCATGCGGTGACTGCGTGGGCGATGAGCCTCACTGGACGTTTCTGACCAATCACAAGGCAGGGTTGGAGTCGTCGGGCCCACCCGATTCATATATAAAGGGATTTTGTGGGAAGCGCGGGCAGACTCAGCTGAGTGTTCGTTGTGAGTTGTTGTTACCACAACTATGGCACGTACCAAGCAAACGGCTCGCAAGTCCACTGGTGGCAAGGCGCCCCGCAAGCAGCTTGCTACAAAGGCAGCTCGCAAGTCTGCTCCAGCCACTGGAGGTGTCAAGAAACCCCACCGTTACAGGCCTGGAACCGTTGCTCTCCGTGAGATCCGCCGTTATCAGAAGAGCACTGAGCTGCTTATCAGGAAACTGCCTTTCCAGCGCCTGGTGCGTGAAATTGCTCAGGATTTCAAGACTGACCTCCGCTTCCAGTCCTCTGCTGTCATGGCTCTCCAGGAAGCTTCCGAGGCTTACCTCGTGGGTCTGTTTGAGGATACCAACCTGTGCGCCATCCATGCCAAGCGCGTGACTATCATGCCAAAGGACATCCAACTGGCTCGTCGCATCCGTGGCGAGCGTGCCTAAGAAGTCATCCACGAATGATCTTCATAACAGCAATATCTAGGCCCTTTTTAGGGCCAAACATCTCTTTCATTAAAGAATTTTCATAGACAATCTGTTTGGTTTTGTGGAAGAAAATATTTATTTTCCATCTTTCAGTATCAGGTTAATAATTAACTTTCGACTTTCAACTCAATATCCTTCCCCCCTTTTCTTTTTTTTTATATTATTATTATTATTCCCTCTTCCATGGCCATATCTCTTTCACTTGGGAGAATTTTTATCTTTCTTTATCTCTATTTTTTTTTTATCTTTTCTTTATCTCCACAGAATAATAATCACGATAATAATAAGCATAATAATAATAATAATAATAAAAATAATAATAATAATAATAATAATAATAATAATGATACAATAATTATTATAATAATAATCATAATAAAAACAACAATATTAATATTATTAATAATGATAATAATAATAATAATAATAATAATAATAATAATAATAATAATAAAAATAATAATAATAATAATATTAATAATAATAACAATAATTATAATAATAATGCATTTGTCTATATCGTATCTTTTTTCCTTTTCAAGTGTGGCTCCAATGGAGCCGGGTATTATTTTATACTGGCAGCAGTATACTGGCCGCCTGTTTACTTGGAGGAGGTATACTTGGTAACAGCCTTGGTGCCTTCAGAAACAGCGTGTTTTGCCAGTTCACCAGGCAGAAGAAGACGGACAGCGGTCTGGATTTCCCGGCTGGTGATGGTGGAGCGCTTGTTATAGTGTGCCAGGCGGGATGCCTCGGCAGCGATGCGCTCGAAAATGTCATTCACGAACGAGTTCATGATTGACATGGCCTTGGAGGACACGCCAGTGTCTGGGTGGACTTGCTTGAGCACCTTGTAGATGTAGATGGAGTAGCTCTCCTTCCTCCTGCGCTTCTTCTTCTTGTCGCCCTTGGCAATGGCCTTCTGTGCCTTGCCAGCTTTCTTGGCAGCCTTTCCTGATGCTTTGGGAGGCATAGTGTCGCCGTACTGCTGTGAGAACGAGTGTGCGTTTTCAAAGATTTCAAAGATTTCAAAGATTTATTTAGAAAAGATGGGTTACAAAAAGAGTGGGGGGAGGTGCGCCTGCCTGGCACACGGTAAGAGAAAGAGAGGAAAAATAGAAATACAGTAGAAGATTAAAAGGTGCCGGGCGGACCGGCCTGCAGCTGTTAAGATGGTGATTGTCACAGGGCAGTACATGAGAGGTGAACGGGTGGAAACCGGAGTTCCCGGAGGAAAACCACCCATACTGCTGTGAAATAGAGGAGAGTGAGGAGGGTTACAATATAGGTACAAATACATACATATATACATATACACATATGCATATATATACATATACATACATATATACACATATACATACACACATACACACACATACATATACACATAAGAAAGGTTATCCATAGGCAGTACAATTAGTTAAGGGTGGAAACCGTAGTATTTATGTTGTCACATATGGTGGAGAGTGACATATCGCACAAAGTCTAGAAGATCTTGCGGCGAGTCTCGTCTTGATAGGTGGTGTCCCGTCGTCCCCTCAAGTGTGTGGGCCCTGGCTCAGCCCCGCTGCCGGGAGCTTCGCACGCTTACCCCGGAGGACGAGTACCCCTTGCTGGGATGAAGGCAGTTATCCCAACAACTCAGGGCGCAGTGGGGAGGGGGGAGGGCACACAGAAGGAACCGCCACTGGTCTGCCGTCGGTGTCACCCGGTGGGGTGACATCAGGCCTGGCAGATCCCGGAAGTGGCTTGGCTCGGTTGAGTCGCTGCTTCGTCACTCGGTGGGAACTACTATCAGCAGTGGAAGGGAGAGGCGCTCGCTCTCTCATCAGTCATCGGCAGCAGCAGGAGGAGAGGGGTAGACATAGTGGCGGCAGATGAACGTGCTGTGGGGAAGGGACACTGAGAGTATCAATGGTACGGATAGAGAAAGGGAGTTCAGAAGGATCAGGGCAGATGGGAATATGGGAGGGGGGTAGGAGGCGGGTGTACAGGAAAGCAGGGACGATGGTAGGGGAGGGGACACAGGAAAGGAACAGAGGAGCTGAAGGTTGGGAGGAGATGGAGATAGGGAATGAAGGCAATAAGCAATAGTGCATAAGGAGATTCACAAAACGGAAAGGAGAGCACACATTCACCTGTATCGGGGCTCTGGTGGCGGGTTTTCGAGCCTGAGGAGGCTCCTGGGAAACCAGGCGTGCTGACGGCGAGGGGCTTCCTCGTGCAGAAGTTGTAGTACCCGGTACTGGTCCCACCCCTCGTCGTCCATCCGCTGCCACACCTTGGCTGCCATCTCGTGGAGGCGGACGTTGAGGGCTGGGAGGGACGCGGCCTCGTGAAGCTCGGCCGAGCTGGTGAAATCATCCCATCTGGTGCCGAGAGCGAACCGTAGAGCGCTGTTCTGGACCCTCTGCAATCTGCTAATGGCTGTTGTGGAGAGAGCGTGCAAGGGAACAGGGGGATATGTAAGGATAGGTAAGATTAAGGCTTTGATAAGGTGGAGCTTCAGACCAGTGGCCAAGTCCCGGAACCGGTACAGCCTTGCGAGGGCTTCCTTCGCTCGCGTCACGCGCTGGGACACGTGCGCGGTGTACCCCTTTGAGCTGACGGCCAGGCCCAAGAGAGAGCCCCTGGGCCTGAAGCCGACGTCATCCCCGTCCACCAGCAGTGGGGCGGGGGTTTTGGTGGCAATGGGTACAACGGTGAACTTGGCCATGTTGGTCTTGATCCTCCACTCCTCCTCAAAGGAGTTGATGCGGGCGATCTCTCTGCTGGTACGGGCGTTCAGCATCATACTGGAGCGGCCTGGATGGAACACAACCTGAGAAACATCATCAGCATAAAGTACATTAACCCCGGCGCCAGAAGCAGGGCAGTCGCTCGTGTAGATGTTGTAAAGCAACGGCGAGAGCACACTGCCCTGCGGGACTCCGGCGTCAAGGGGGAACTCAGGGCCGAGGTGGCTCTTGACCCTAATTCTTGCAGTCCTGTCAGCGAGAAAGTCACATAAGAGGCGCTCGACAGTGCCAGGCAGGCCCAGTTGAAGAATCTTGTACTTCAAGCCCAGGTGCCAGACACGATCAAATGCCTTACTTACGTCACGCAGGACAAGGTTGCATCGAAACTTGTTGGCTTGGTGGACAGCCATAGTCTCGGTGACCAGAGCAATGGCCTGAGCGGTGCCCCTGCCACTGCGGAAGCCGTACTGCGCTGGATGCAGGTGGCAGCCATCCTCCAGGTGAAGGCGAAGCCGCGAGATGATGATCCTCTCCAGTAGCTTCCCCGGTACCTCTAGCAGCGAGATGGGACGGAAACTCTCAGGAAGAGTGGGAGGCTTCCCGGCCTTGGGAATCATCCTCATCTCCGCCTGCTTGAACCCGTCGGGGAAGTACCCAGCAGAGAGTGCAGAGTTAAAGATGGCCTGCAATCTAGAAAGAGTGGACTCTGGAAGATGCGAGAGAATTAGTCTGTTAATCCTACTGCCTCCCGGGGAGGTGGATCTGCCACGTTTGATAGCGGCATAGAGCTCCTGGGAGCTATCTATCTATCTATATTTATAGAAAAGATGGGTGAAGGAAGAATAATATGAGTATAAGAGGATAGTGAGAAATAATGAAAGAAGTATAAGATTAAAGATGGTGGGCTGTCCACCTTGCTATTTTACTTATTGATGTTATACTGTGTATTATGTGTTTGTGAGAATGTTTGTGTTCTGTGTGCTGACTTCATGTGATGGCACGGGCCGCGATTGTTCTCCCTGTTACACCGCAGGCGAGTCGAGAGAGACTCTACCACTACTCCCTCGCCGACACCACACAACTCTTACCCCCTATAGGTAGGTCCCCGGGTGTCAGCAGCTCCTGGGACATTTAACATTTTAAACATTTTAAACATTTTATTAAGAAAGGGGGATGAAATACAGTTCAGGGAGGGAAACAAGGGTAAGTACGAAATACAGAAATATAGGGGAAGTTTACAGTTACCGGGCGGTCCGGTTTGCTGTGGCATACATTGCTCTCCAACTTGTGGCCTTAGTACTTTATTGTTGGATAAGCTATGTGTACATTTGGGACTATGCGTGTTCAAGTTTAGTTAAGTTGTACAGATGAAATGATGATTAACTTAATAGTGACAATGAACTTTACAGTCAGTGATATACTGGTTCTGGATACGGATATTTCTCCAGGGAAAGTAGGCTCCTTGGGAACCATGCATGGCTTGATGGAGGTGCAGCGTCGTGCAATGTCTGAAGAGTTGTGAAATGCTCCCACCGCTCTTCTTCCATTCTTTTCCACACCTGCGTTGCCATCTCGTGCAGCCGAATGTTTATAGGAGCGATCGACGCTCGCTGGTGGAGCTCCTCATTCGTGGTCAGGTCCTCCCATCTGGTGTTGTAGGCGAACCGGAGAGCAGCATTCTGCACCTTTTGGAGACGGCTAATTGTAGATCTGCTCAGCGCGTGGGTTGGAACTGGAGGGTAAGTTAGCACGGGCACTACCAGGGCCTTGACAAGGTGGAGTTTGAGGTTCACTGGCAAGTCCTTGAAGCGGTAGAGTCTGGTGAGGGCAACTCTTGCCTGAGATGCCCTCTCTGCAGCGTGGGAGAGGTAGCCTCGTGATGTGATCTGCAGACCAAGGAGGCGCCCCTTCGTTTGAACTCTACCTCTTCATCCTCCACCAGCAGGGTCGCAGGTCTGAGGGTAGAGGTGGGGATGACCGTGAATTTGCCTACGTTGGTCTTGATTTTCCACCTTTTCTCATAGGAGTTGACCCTGGCTATGTCCCTGCCAGTGCGCGCGTTGAGCATTGCTCTGGAGCGCCCCGGATGGAAGAGCACCTGGGAAACATCATCGGCGTATTGGACGTTGAGACCATGCCAGGCGTCTGGGTAGTCCCTGGTGTACACAGCGTACAGCATAGGCGAGAGGACGCTCCCCTGGGGAACACCCATTTCCAGCCTGAACGGGGAACCAGTATGAGCACCGACCTTGACCCTTGCCGTCCGGTCCGCCAGGTAGTCGCATAGTAGGCGCTCAACAGGGTCGGGGAGCTCCAGCTGCAGGATCTTGTATTTAAGCCCCATGTGCCATACCCTGTCGAACGCTTTGCTGACGTCGCGAAGGACGAGGTTGCAGCGGTGGCCTTCGGCCTGATGAATGGCAAGGGTCTCAGTTGCCACCGCGATGGCGTGGGCGGTGCCTCGTCCCTGCCTAAAGCCGTACTGTGCCATGTTGAACCATCTTCCTTCTTCAAGGTGTGCTCGAAGCCGTCTCCCTACCACCCGCTCCAGCATCTTCCCAGGCACCTCCAGGAGGGAGATAGGCCTGTAATTAGCTGGCCGGTTGGGTGATTTCCCAGCCTTCGGAATGAACCGCATTACAGCACCTTTCAGGCCATCTGGAAAGTATCCGGCGGAGAGGGCTGCACTGAATATATGGCTGAGGCGCTGTAGTGCGATTCGTGGCAGATGCATGAGGATGGTTTTCCCTATCCCGCTGCTCCCCGGTGATGTCTCCTTGGCGGAGCTCACCGCTGCTCTCAGTTCCTCTGTAGAGATACTGCAGTCCAGGTGGGAGGACCCCGTCAACCTCGCAGGGTCTGCTGTGTGGTGTGGAGTTATCCTGTGAGAGTTAGTCAGCATAAATTCATGTACAATGTTCTGGTCTGCGTCAGCGTCATCGTCGTCGTTGTCCCTAAAAACCTGTTCCCATATGGATGTAAAAAGTCTTTCTTTCTCTCTGTCAGTGTGATGTTTTTGTCCATTGTCGTCAATCAAATATACGTTAGGTTGTTTAGACTGTCCTGATAGTGTCTTGAGTCTATTCCAGAATTGTCGTGGTCGTTTGTACTTAACTGTCAAGTCAGTCACTGTCCGTCCCCAGTAGGTCGTTGCCTCTGTCCGTCTCAGCTCATGTAGCGACTGCCGTAAGAGCGTGTATCGTCTGTAGTCGGTCGTCGTCCAGCCGGTCCTTGCCGCTCTATCACGCAGTGCCTGAAATTGTATTGAGTCAGTATTGTGTTCCGTGATGGTCGAGGTCCTGGCGTCTTCCTATACGTCTTCTGTGGGACATGTCGAGCTACTGCGTCCTTCACTGTCCTTGTCCATCTGTCTAGCGCATCGTCGATGTCTTCTAGGGTCCCGTAAGAGACGTCTGGGTGATCTGTCATCTGGAGGTCGTGATCAGTTTGGAAGGCATCCCAGTCAGTCCTGTGTAGAACATAAGAAGCTGTAGTTGGTGTAAGGATGGGTGAAGTGGAGATGTCCATTATGACTGGAATGTGGTCACTGGAGGTCAGGGGTCCTGGAATTATAGAGTGAAAGAGAAAGTTGTTGCTATTGGTGAGAATGATGTCTGGGGAAGTCGCTGTAAGAGGTCCATAGTAGGTTGGAAACTGGGGCCCTATGTGTCTGGCTGTTCGGTGTCGTAAGTATTGTATTAGGTCACGCCCCACAGTGTTGGTCGATTTAGTCCCTAGTGTAGGGTGTCTGGCGTTTAAGTCGCCTGCTATGAAGACAGGTGTCTCTCTCCGTAACAGCCTAAGGAAGTCTGGGTGGGGTAGGTAAGGTCGTCTTGGGGGTAAGTATGATGTTGCTATCGTTACTGGTCCATCTGTCGTGTGTGTGGTAACTGCTAATGTTTCTGAAAGGAAGTCGTCATCTATCCTGTGAACTATTCTTGTCTTAATTGCAATGGCTACTCCATCCATAGGTTGGCTGTCAGTATTTCGCTTGTACACTCTGTAACCCGGGATTGTCAGCTTGGAGTCGGTCTTGAGTCCGTGGCTTGTAAGGAGTATTATGTCCGGGTCAAAGCGTCTGTACGTGTTGATGAGGTCAAACTTTCGTGTTTCCCAGCTCAGAACATTATGTAGAATTATACGTAGTCTTGTCATTGTGTGTGGCTGGTCTTGTTGGTCCTGCGTTGCGAGGTCTTCCGAGGGATTGGGCCATTCTTCAGGGCGGAGAACACATCGTCTGGAACAGACTGGCAGTGATGCTGGAGCGAACCCTTGTATCTCCTCAGCCACTCCTGAACATTTGGCGTGTCTTCCTCTCCTCCAGAGTGGCCAAATTTGTAGCGACCCTCTCGTAGCCCTGATTTGAGGTGTGAGTAAGTGAGTGCCTTGGGCCAGGAGTCGGATGCTCGTTTGTAAACGGAGACCTCGATCCTTTCTTCATCTTCTTCATCTTCCTCTTCTTCTTCTACTGCTTTCGGGTGTTTGCCTTCGCTGTCTTTTACCTGAAGTGTTGGGGGTTCGTCATTTTCGTTAGTATCCTCTTGGTGCTCCGATCGATGGTTTTCAGTGGTATCCGTGGCAGGGGACGTGGTGGCAGCTGAGGTCATCTGTGCCAAGTCTGAGGCACCCGTTATCGCTCTCAGGATATCGGATGAGGGTGGATGTGGTGGGAGCCTCACTTCCGGAAGTCCGTTCAGCCTCAGGCTTTCATTCAAAGTGGCCTGGAAGCTACCCGGCTTGGCGCTGTTGACGAGATGTGCGTGAAGTACGCACATCAGTCCTGTCAGGTTGTGTCCTGCCACGTTCTGAGTGGGGGGTGCCTGTGCTGCCTGGGAGTATGAGAAATTAGGTTGAGTCCTGTTTCTCCTCTGCTCTTCTTTCTCCCTCAGCGCCTCCTTGCGGACCGGACAGCGCATCGCTCTGGCACTGTGAGGGCCATCGCAGTTGATGCATTTCTTCTCCCGGGCCTGGCAGTCTCGGAAGGTATGGTCCGAGCTTGCACACTCTGAGCAGCGTTTGTAGGTGTTCGGGTGAGGGCACTGACTTGTGGCATGCGTCTCCACTGCATAGCACCTGTTGCAGGAGAGTATAGGTATATAAACCTCCTGCCGGATCTGATGGGGAGGCACAGACATGCTGAACATCAGGATCCCATTATCAGTGGCCTTTTTGGACATTTCGCTGCTCCTGAAGGTGATCTTGACCGTGCTAGAGCGGGGGAACTTATATACCTCCGCTACCTTCGCCCATCCATTGGAACGCTCGATTTCTTCCTGTATGCCTTCAGCTGTATGCTCACATATCAGCTCATCGAGCTGAAAGCACAGGACCGTCCGCTGGGCTTTGAGCTCGGGTGGGAGCAAGGGGTTGAAACCTCCTTCCAGCAGAGCTTTTAGTACCTCATCCTTGAATATGGTATCTGTGTCCTTATCTGAGGCGGTGACGACGGCCACACCATCCCACGTTGGGATAAGTCTGGCTACCCTGACTGAGGGAGCAAGAATGCCAAGGAGTTCGCGTCGTGTGGTGATCTCCTTGGGCCTCGGATGCTTAATCTTGACTCGGCCCATGGTTATTCCTCAGACGAACACATGTTCCATCAGGACACTTAACCTGGACACTACACCCAGGGCGCTAAGGCACACCCTAACGCCACGGCACTAAGAGTATTTGCACGAGAACACTACGGTACCGAAGCAGCACTCACTGTGAAGGTGGGGTGGGGAATAAATCCTGGGCACTAGGGACTAGTTCCTGGGCACTGTAAGACGGTTTGGACAGGGGAGATGGAAGGGGTAATCCTGAGCACTGTGGGACGTGGGTTCAGATCCTGGGCACTGTGGAGTGTGAAGGCACTGCGAAACAATGAAGTCCTGGGCACTGGTTGTAGAGAAGAACTTATCTACCGGTGCGGTTCCGTTCAAGAGGCGTAATCAGGGTGGGGTAGGGAGTAAGTCCTGGGCACTGCGAGTAAAGGGGCGGCGAGATGGGATAAAACCCTGGGCACTATGGAGCGGAGTCGAGTAAATCCAGGGCACTGTAGAGGACGGGACCTTAAACCAGGCACTGTACAGATGAAGACACAGATACAGCTCACTGGACACTCACAGGGAGGAAACTCGTGTCTCTCTCTCCCACCGAGCTGGGTCGAGGAAGACACAGACACTGCTCACTGATTTGCCGAGAAGCTGGAGTCCTACGGACAGCAACGTCTGGGCCAGGGAGCGCAGACGACGGTGTGTGTGTGCGTGTGTGTGTGGGTGTCACGCACTGAGTCAAGTGGAAGAGATGTGTGTAGTCTTCACTCCACGAGGTCTAGCTGCCTAGTGAGCCGCACAAGGCTGAAAGTGGGGCGGGCGGCCGGTCGCTGATTGGCTGAGAGCAATGCTCTCAGCCAAGTGCGAACAGCAAGAGGACTGGCCGAGGATTGTTCTTGTCCTACGGACAAGAACAGCTGGGCGGACGGCAGGAGCGCGGTGCAAGACGTCTGTCCTCCACGGCGGCTGAGTGGGTGTCAGTGTGTGTGTGCCGTGTGCCGTGTGGAAACCGTGTGCCAGCTCCTGGGAGGAGATGAGGCAGTGGTATATATATTAGCGTGCCTACTCAGGATCAGGAGTCGCCACCTCAGCGAGCGTCCTGATTGGTCCAGACGCGCTCTGGGCCGATCTGATCTCGCGTATATATAGCCGTTTTTCCCAAAATTCACTACTTGCTCGCAGAGCTACCGACGAGGTTAGAGTACTCGCGCTCCTCATTTATCACCAACAACAACAACTACTACTACTACTACTACTACCACAACATCCATTATCATGTCTGGACGCGGCAAAGGAGGAAAGGTGAAGGGAAAGTCAAAGTCCCGTTCCAGTCGTGCTGGACTCCAGTTCCCGGTCGGCAGGATTCATCGCCTTCTAAGGAAAGGCAACTACGCCGAGCGCGTGGGTGCTGGTGCCCCCGTGTACCTTGCGGCAGTTATGGAGTACCTGGCTGCTGAAGTCCTTGAGCTTGCCGGCAATGCCGCCCGTGACAACAAGAAGACTCGCATCATCCCACGTCACCTGCAGCTGGCCATCCGCAACGACGAGGAACTTAACAA
>NW_026973762.1:332500-337048 GCF_035594125.1 Scylla paramamosain
TTTTGAATCTATCTTCAACAGGAAGATTCTTAAACATCTATCACTCCACAACCTTCTATCTGATCGCCAGTATGGGTTCCGTCAAGGCCGCTCTACTGGTGATCTTCTGGCTTTCCTTACTGAGTCTTGGTCATCCTCTTTTAGAGATTTTGGTGAAACTTTTGCTGTTGCCTTGGACATAATTATCAAAAGCTTTTGATAGAGTCTGGCACAAAGCTTTGATTTCCAAACTACCCTCCTACGGTTTCTATCCTTCTCTCTGTTTACTTCATCTCAAGTTTCCTTTTTGACCGTTCTATTGCTGCTGTGGTAGACGGTCACTGTTCTTCTCCTAAATCAATTAACAGTGGTGTTCCTCAGGGTTCTGTCCTGTCACCCACTCTCTTCTTATTATTCATTAATGATCTTCTAAACCAAACTTCTTGTCCTATCCACTCCTACGCTGAAGATACCACCCTGCACTTTTCCACGTCTTTTCATAGACGTCCAACCCTTCAGGAGGTAAACATATCACGCAGGGAAGCCACAGAACGCCTGACTTCTGATCTTTCTAAAATTTCTCATTGGGGCAGAACAAACTTGATATTGTTCAATGCCTCAAAAAATCAATTCCTCCATCTATCAACTCGACACAACCTTCCAGACAACTATCCCCTCTTCTTCAATGACACTCAACTGTCCCCCTCTTCTACATTGAACATCCTCGGTCTGTCCTTTACTTATAATCTGAACTGGAAACTTCACATCTCATCTCTAGCTAAAACAGCTTTTATGAAGTTAGGTGTTCTGAGACGTCTCCGCCAGTTTTTCTCACCCCCCCAGCTGCTAACTCTGTACAAGGGCCTTATCCGTCCATGTATGGAGTATGCTTCACATGTCTGAGGGGGGTTCCACTCATACTGCTTTTCTAGACAGGGTGGAATCAAAAGCTTTTCGTCTCATCAACTCCTCTCCTCTAACTGACTGTCTTCAGCTTCTCTCTCACCGCCGCAATGTTGCATATCTAGCTGTCTTCTACCGCTATTTTCATGCTAACTGCTCTTCTGATCTTGCTAACTGCATGCCTCCCCTCCTTCCGTGGCCTCGCTGCACAAGACTTTCTTCTTTCTCTCACCTCTATTCTGTCCACTTCTCTAACGCAAGAGTTAACTAGTATTCTCAATCATTCATCCCTTTCTCTGGTAAACTCTGGAACTCCCTGCCTGCTTCCGTATTTCCACCTTCCTATGACTTGAATTCCTTCAAGAGGGAGGTTTCAAGACACTTATTCATCATTTTTTGACCACTGCTTTGACCCCTGTATGGGACTGGCATTTCAGTGGGCATTTTTTTTATTACATTTTTGTTGCCCTTGGCCAGTGTCCTTCCTACATAAAAAAAAAAAAAAAAATAGTAGTAGTAGTAGCAGTAGTAGTAGTAGTAGTAGTAGTAGTAGTAATGCTATTTTTCATATATTTAGTAATTTTTTTTTTTCATATTATTATTTATATTTATATTTTTTGTTTTGTTTTGACATTCATACGAATGCTATAAAGGTGAAGCATAGAAATTTATTTGATTGATTAATTAATTTATATATCTATTTATTATGATTTTTTAAATTAATTAATTAATTTATTTTTATTATTATTATTTTTTTTTTTTATGTCTCTATGATAAGCAAAGCATTATAGAATTTATGAAAGCACATATCCTCTAGAGTCTTGCCCTACAAAAGATTCTGTAAAGTAAAAAATAAAGGGAATAAGTGTCAGTGACGTTTGATGAATAGAGGAAGGCGTGGCAGAAATTACCATAAAACGTATATAAATGAAAATTTATCTTCCTCGTATTTTCCAACTTGCGTTTGCTTCTTGAAAATTTAACTGGGTGGGTCATATAGCAGACATATTGTTCTTTCCTCCATTGTAGTTTGTTTCCAGCAAGCCCCCTAAATAAAGTTTCTGTTTTTTTTTTTTTTTTTTTTTTTTTAAAGAAATGAGGAATTACATTCTAACGCTGATCACTGAGCGGAGCGTAGACGAGCTGCTATCCTCAAGGACGTTACCTCTCTCTCTCTCTCTCTCTCTCTCTAAATAAGACTTTAAATAAAAAGAATATATATATATATATATATATATATATATATATATATATATATATATATATATATATATATATATATATATATATATATATATATATATATATATATATATATATATATATTAAAAGACAATGAATATCCTCTGGGGAAGGGGTGACAATCCTTATTTAACCCTTAATTTCAGTTGAATTTTGACAAGTCTACGTTAAAATGTTTCCATTTTTCTGCAGTGATAAAGAAACGTAGAGGGGTAGCTAATATATTTAATTGTTAATTGTATCTTTTTTTCTTTCTTTTTTTCATTTATTCTTTTATTAATTTTTCTTTTCATTGCTTAATTATGCATTATGCCGACACTGCAGGTTACAATTGCAGATATTGCAAGTATTTTTGACACAATACAAGTACATCCAGCTAAACTATTGCTACAGTATAGAGAGAGTATTTCGATTACATACCTTATTCTTCATCTTCTTTTCTTCTTTTTTTTTTTTAATAAATATAATAATAAATAAATAAGTAAATAGGTATTGTCAAATGAAATCGTCGAGATTACGCAGGGGTTTCGGGCAATACTTGGATGGGTGACTACACAAGCCTCATCTGTCTGAAAAAAAATAAATAAATAAAAAAAATAAGAATAAGAATAGGGAGAATGAACGAAAATTTTAAGTAATAAAGATAACAGTAAGAATTATTATAACAAGAATAAGAAAAATTACAATAAAGGAATATAAAAAAAAAGAAAGAAAGCATCCCATGTCTTTCTTCCTAATTGTCATAGAAGGGTGAATTCTTTTGTATATTTTCCAACATTTCCAATACAACGATATGAATGGGGGAAGAAAGAATAAGAATAATAGAAAGAAGGCCTCCCAACACCTAGTTCTCCGGTCTTGGCCAATTAGCTAACGGCGGGATCAGCGCAGTTAAGCAGGGGGTCCGGGAAGAACTTGGATGGGTGACCACAAAAGCCTCATCTCTCTGAGAATAGAAAAAAATAGCAATAAGAATGAGGAGAATGAACGAAAAACGAAAATAATAAAATAACAATAACAACTATAATAAAAAAAAGAAGATTAAGAATAAAAAGAACAAAAATAAGGGAAAAAAGTAATAATATATCTCTCTTGCTAATTGTCGTAGAATTATGAATGAAGGGTTAATTTTAGTGCATATTTTCCAACATTTTCAGCACAACAATGCAACAACAATACAGGAAAGAATAAGAATAAGAGAAATAAGCCCTCCCAACACCTTGTTCTCCGCTCTTGACCAATCAGCTGACGGCGGGATCAGCAAGGTTAAGCAGGGGGTCCGGGCAGAACTTGGATGGGTGACCGCACAAGCCTCATCTCTCTAAAAGTAGGATAAATAAGAATAAGATAAGGAAGAATAATAAAAAAAAATGAAAATAATAAAGATAACAATATTAATTATGACAAGAATAAGAAAAAAATAGAATAAAAAGAATGAAAAAAATAAGAATATCACAACTTTCTTGCTAATTGTCTTAGAATTTTAAATGACATGTCAGTTCTGCTGTATATTTTCCAAGATTTGTTATGAATGAGGGAAGAAAGAATAAGAATAAGAATAAGAATAAGAACAAAATGAATTAGACTAACAATAATGATCACATCTTTCATGCGGTGACTGCGTGGGCGATGAGCCTCACTGGACGTTTCTGACCAATCACAAGGCAGGGTTGGAGTCGTCGGGCCCACCCGATTCATATATAAAGGGATTTTGTGGGAAGCGCGGGCAGACTCAGCTGAGTGTTCGTTGTGAGTTGTTGTTACCACAACTATGGCACGTACCAAGCAAACGGCTCGCAAGTCCACTGGTGGCAAGGCGCCCCGCAAGCAGCTTGCTACAAAGGCAGCTCGCAAGTCTGCTCCAGCCACTGGAGGTGTCAAGAAACCCCACCGTTACAGGCCTGGAACCGTTGCTCTCCGTGAGATCCGCCGTTATCAGAAGAGCACTGAGCTGCTTATCAGGAAACTGCCTTTCCAGCGCCTGGTGCGTGAAATTGCTCAGGATTTCAAGACTGACCTCCGCTTCCAGTCCTCTGCTGTCATGGCTCTCCAGGAAGCTTCCGAGGCTTACCTCGTGGGTCTGTTTGAGGATACCAACCTGTGCGCCATCCATGCCAAGCGCGTGACTATCATGCCAAAGGACATCCAACTGGCTCGTCGCATCCGTGGCGAGCGTGCCTAAGAAGTCATCCACGAATGATCTTCATAACAGCAATATCTAGGCCCTTTTTAGGGCCAAACATCTCTTTCATTAAAGAATTTTCATAGACAATCTGTTTGGTTTTGTGGAAGAAAATATTTATTTTCCATCTTTCAGTATCAGGTATCGACTTTCAACTCAATATCCTTCCCCCCTTTTTTTTTTTTTATATTATTATTATTATTCCCTCTTCCATGGCCATATCTCTTTCACTTGGGAGAATT
>NW_026973763.1:0-12500 GCF_035594125.1 Scylla paramamosain
TAGCACAGCACAACACAGCACAGCACAGCACAGCACAGCACATGGCCTGGCCTGGCCTGGCCTGGCCTGGCCTGGCACAGCACAAGCACAGCACAAGCACAACACAACACAACAGCCTGGCCTGGCCTGGCCTGGCCTGGCCTGGCCTGGCCTGGCCTGGCCTGGCCTGGCCTGGCCTGGCCTGGCCAACACAACACAGCACAGCACAGCACAGCACAGCACGGCCTGGCCTGGCCTGGCCTGGCCTGGCCTGGCCTGGCCTGGCCTGGCCAACACAACACAACACAACACAACACAACACAACACAACACAGCACAGCACACAACACAAGCACAACACAACACAACACAACACAAGCACCTGGCCTGGCCTGGCCTGGCCTGGCCTGGCCTGGCCTGGCCTGGCCACAACACAACACAACACAACACAACACAACACAACACAACACCTGGCCTGGCCTGGCCTGGCCTGGCCTGGCCTGGCCTGGCCTGGCCTGGCCTGGCCTGGCCTGGCCTGGCCTGGCCTGGCCTGGCCTGGCCTGGCCTGGCCTGGCCTGGCCTGGCCTGGCCTGGCCTGGCCTGGCCTGGCCTGGCCTGGCCTGGCCTGGCCTGGCCTGGCCTGGCCTGGCCTGGCCTGGCCTGGCCTGGCCTGGCCTGGCCTGGCCTGGCCTGGCCTGGCCTGGCCTGGCCTGGCCTGGCCTGGCCTGGCCTGGCCTGGCCTGGCCTGGCCTGGCCTGGCCTGGCCTGGCCTGGCCTGGCCTGGCCTGGCCTGGCCTGGCCTGGCCTGGCCTGGCCTGGCCTGGCCTGGCCTGGCCTGGCCTGGCCTGGCCTGGCCTGGCCTGGCCTGGCCTGGCCTGGCCTGGCCTGGCCTGGCTGGCCTGGCCTGGCCTGGCCTGGCCTGGCCTGGCCTGGCCTGGCCTGGCCTGGCCTGGCCTGGCCTGGCCTGGCCTGGCCTGGCCTGGCCTGGCCTGGCCTGGCCTGGCCTGGCCTGGCCTGGCCTGGCCTGGCCTGGCCTGGCCTGGCCTGGCCTGGCCTGGCCTGGCCTGGCCTGGCCTGGCCTGGCCTGGCCTGGCCTGGCCTGGCCTGGCCTGGCCTGGCCTGGCCTGGCCTGGCCTGGCCTGGCCTGGCCTGGCCTGGCCTGGCCTGGCCTGGCCTGGCCTGGCCTGGCCTGGCCTGGCCTGGCCTGGCCTGGCCTGGCCTGGCCTGGCCTGGCCTGGCCTGGCCTGGCCTGGCCTGGCCTGGCCTGGCCTGGCCTGGCCTGGCCTGGCCTGGCCTGGCCTGGCCTGGCCTGGCCTGGCCTGGCCTGGCCTGGCCTGGCCTGGCCTGGCCTGGCCTGGCCTGGCCTGGCCTGGCCTGGCCTGGCCTGGCCTGGCCTGGCCTGGCCTGGCCTGGCCTGGCCTGGCCTGGCCTGGCCTGGCCTGGCCTGGCCTGGCCTGGCCTGGCCTGGCCTGGCCTGGCCTGGCCTGGCCTGGCCTGGCCTGGCCTGGCCTGGCCTGGCCTGGCCTGGCCTGGCCTGGCCTGGCCTGGCCTGGCCTGGCCTGGCCTGGCCTGGCCTGGCCTGGCCTGGCCTGGCCTGGCCTGGCCTGGCCTGGCCTGGCCTGGCCTGGCCTGGCCTGGCCTGGCCTGGCCTGGCCTGGCCTGGCCTGGCCTGGCCTGGCCTGGCCTGGCCTGGCCTGGCCTGGCCTGGCCTGGCCTGGCCTGGCCTGGCCTGGCCTGGCCTGGCCTGGCCTGGCCTGGCCTGGCCTGGCCTGGCCTGGCCTGGCCTGGCCTGGCCTGGCCTGGCCTGGCCTGGCCTGGCCTGGCCTGGCCTGGCCTGGCCTGGCCTGGCCTGGCCTGGCCTGGCCTGGCCTGGCCTGGCCTGGCCTGGCCTGGCCTGGCCTGGCCTGGCCTGGCCTGGCCTGGCCTGGCCTGGCCTGGCCTGGCCTGGCCTGGCCTGGCCTGGCCTGGCCTGGCCTGGCCTGGCCTGGCCTGGCCTGGCCTGGCCTGGCCTGGCCTGGCCTGGCCTGGCCTGGCCTGGCCTGGCCTGGCCTGGCCTGGCCTGGCCTGGCCTGGCCTGGCCTGGCCTGGCCTGGCCTGGCCTGGCCTGGCCTGGCCTGGCCTGGCCTGGCCTGGCCTGGCCTGGCCTGGCCTGGCCTGGCCTGGCCTGGCCTGGCCTGGCCTGGCCTGGCCTGGCCTGGCCTGGCCTGGCCTGGCCTGGCCTGGCCTGGCCTGGCCTGGCCTGGCCTGGCCTGGCCTGGCCTGGCCTGGCCTGGCCTGGCCTGGCCTGGCCTGGCCTGGCCTGGCCTGGCCTGGCCTGGCCTGGCCTGGCCTGGCCTGGCCTGGCCTGGCCTGGCCTGGCCTGGCCTGGCCTGGCCTGGCCTGGCCTGGCCTGGCCTGGCCTGGCCTGGCCTGGCCTGGCCTGGCCTGGCCTGGCCTGGCCTGGCCTGGCCTGGCCTGGCCTGGCCTGGCCTGGCCTGGCCTGGCCTGGCCTGGCCTGGCCTGGCCTGGCCTGGCCTGGCCTGGCCTGGCCTGGCCTGGCCTGGCCTGGCCTGGCCTGGCCTGGCCTGGCCTGGCCTGGCCTGGCCTGGCCTGGCCTGGCCTGGCCTGGCCTGGCCTGGCCTGGCCTGGCCTGGCCTGGCCTGGCCTGGCCTGGCCTGGCCTGGCCTGGCCTGGCCTGGCCTGGCCTGGCCTGGCCTGGCCTGGCCTGGCCTGGCCTGGCCTGGCCTGGCCTGGCCTGGCCTGGCCTGGCCTGGCCTGGCCTGGCCTGGCCTGGCCTGGCCTGGCCTGGCCTGGCCTGGCCTGGCCTGGCCTGGCCTGGCCTGGCCTGGCCTGGCCTGGCCTGGCCTGGCCTGGCCTGGCCTGGCCTGGCCTGGCCTGGCCTGGCCTGGCCTGGCCTGGCCTGGCCTGGCCTGGCCTGGCCTGGCCTGGCCTGGCCTGGCCTGGCCTGGCCTGGCCTGGCCTGGCCTGGCCTGGCCTGGCCTGGCCTGGCCTGGCCTGGCCTGGCCTGGCCTGGCCTGGCCTGGCCTGGCCTGGCCTGGCCTGGCCTGGCCTGGCCTGGCCTGGCCTGGCCTGGCCTGGCCTGGCCTGGCCTGGCCTGGCCTGGCCTGGCCTGGCCTGGCCTGGCCTGGCCTGGCCTGGCCTGGCCTGGCCTGGCCTGGCCTGGCCTGGCCTGGCCTGGCCTGGCCTGGCCTGGCCTGGCCTGGCCTGGCCTGGCCTGGCCTGGCCTGGCCTGGCCTGGCCTGGCCTGGCCTGGCCTGGCCTGGCCTGGCCTGGCCTGGCCTGGCCTGGCCTGGCCTGGCCTGGCCTGGCCTGGCCTGGCCTGGCCTGGCCTGGCCTGGCCTGGCCTGGCCTGGCCTGGCCTGGCCTGGCCTGGCCTGGCCTGGCCTGGCCTGGCCTGGCCTGGCCTGGCCTGGCCTGGCCTGGCCTGGCCTGGCCTGGCCTGGCCTGGCCTGGCCTGGCCTGGCCTGGCCTGGCCTGGCCTGGCCTGGCCTGGCCTGGCCTGGCCTGGCCTGGCCTGGCCTGGCCTGGCCTGGCCTGGCCTGGCTGGCTGGCCTGGCCTGGCCTGGCCTGGCCTGGCCTGGCCTGGCCTGGCCTGGCCTGGCCTGGCCTGGCCTGGCCTGGCCTGGCCTGGCCTGGCCTGGCCTGGCCTGGCCTGGCCTGGCCTGGCCTGGCCTGGCCTGGCCTGGCCTGGCCTGGCCTGGCCTGGCCTGGCCTGGCCTGGCCTGGCCTGGCCTGGCCTGGCCTGGCCTGGCCTGGCCTGGCCTGGCCTGGCCTGGCCTGGCCTGGCCTGGCCTGGCCTGGCCTGGCCTGGCCTGGCCTGGCCTGGCCTGGCCTGGCCTGGCCTGGCCTGGCCTGGCCTGGCCTGGCCTGGCCTGGCCTGGCCTGGCCTGGCCTGGCCTGGCCTGGCCTGGCCTGGCCTGGCCTGGCCTGGCCTGGCCTGGCCTGGCCTGGCCTGGCCTGGCCTGGCCTGGCCTGGCCTGGCCTGGCCTGGCCTGGCCTGGCCTGGCCTGGCCTGGCCTGGCCTGGCCTGGCCTGGCCTGGCCTGGCCTGGCCTGGCCTGGCCTGGCCTGGCCTGGCCTGGCCTGGCCTGGCCTGGCCTGGCCTGGCCTGGCCTGGCCTGGCCTGGCCTGGCCTGGCCTGGCCTGGCCTGGCCTGGCCTGGCCTGGCCTGGCCTGGCCTGGCCTGGCCTGGCCTGGCCTGGCCTGGCCTGGCCTGGCCTGGCCTGGCCTGGCCTGGCCTGGCCTGGCCTGGCCTGGCCTGGCCTGGCCTGGCCTGGCCTGGCCTGGCCTGGCCTGGCCTGGCCTGGCCTGGCCTGGCCTGGCCTGGCCTGGCCTGGCCTGGCCTGGCCTGGCCTGGCCTGGCCTGGCCTGGCCTGGCCTGGCCTGGCCTGGCCTGGCCTGGCCTGGCCTGGCCTGGCCTGGCCTGGCCTGGCCTGGCCTGGCCTGGCCTGGCCTGGCCTGGCCTGGCCTGGCCTGGCCTGGCCTGGCCTGGCCTGGCCTGGCCTGGCCTGGCCTGGCCTGGCCTGGCCTGGCCTGGCCTGGCCTGGCCTGGCCTGGCCTGGCCTGGCCTGGCCTGGCCTGGCCTGGCCTGGCCTGGCCTGGCCTGGCCTGGCCTGGCCTGGCCTGGCCTGGCCTGGCCTGGCCTGGCCTGGCCTGGCCTGGCCTGGCCTGGCCTGGCCTGGCCTGGCCTGGCCTGGCCTGGCCTGGCCTGGCCTGGCCTGGCCTGGCCTGGCCTGGCCTGGCCTGGCCTGGCCTGGCCTGGCCTGGCCTGGCCTGGCCTGGCCTGGCCTGGCCTGGCCTGGCCTGGCCTGGCCTGGCCTGGCCTGGCCTGGCCTGGCCTGGCCTGGCCTGGCCTGGCCTGGCCTGGCCTGGCCTGGCCTGGCCTGGCCTGGCCTGGCCTGGCCTGGCCTGGCCTGGCCTGGCCTGGCCTGGCCTGGCCTGGCCTGGCCTGGCCTGGCCTGGCCTGGCCTGGCCTGGCCTGGCCTGGCCTGGCCTGGCCTGGCCCTGGCCTGGGCCCCTGGCCTGGCCTGGCCTGGCCTGGCCTGGCCTGGCCTGGCCTGGCCTGGCCTGGCCTGGCCTGGCCTGGCCTGGCCTGGCCTGGCCTGGCCTGGCCTGGCCTGGCCTGGCCTGGCCTGGCCTGGCCTGGCCTGGCCCTGGCCTGGCCTGGCCTGGCCTGGCCTGGCCTGGCCTGGCCTGGCCTGGCCTGGCCCTGGCCTGGCCTGGCCTGGCCTGGCCTGGCCTGGCCTGGCCTGGCCTGGCCTGGCCTGGCCTGGCCTGGCCTGGCCTGGCCTGGCCTGGCCTGGCCTGGCCTGGCCTGGCCTGGCCTGGCCTGGCCTGGCCTGGCCTGGCCTGGCCTGGCCTGGCCTGGCCTGGCCTGGCCTGGCCTGGCCTGGCCTGGCCTGGCCTGGCCTGGCCTGGCCTGGCCTGGCCTGGCCTGGCCTGGCCTGGCCTGGCCTGGCCTGGCCTGGCCTGGCCTGGCCTGGCCTGGCCTGGCCTGGCCTGGCCTGGCCTGGCCTGGCCTGGCCTGGCCTGGCCTGGCCTGGCCTGGCCTGGCCTGGCCTGGCCTGGCCTGGCCTGGCCTGGCCTGGCCTGGCCTGGCCTGGCCTGGCCTGGCCTGGCCTGGCCTGGCCTGGCCTGGCCTGGCCTGGCCTGGCCTGGCCTGGCCTGGCCTGGCCTGGCCTGGCCTGGCCTGGCCTGGCCTGGCCTGGCCTGGCCTGGCCTGGCCTGGCCTGGCCTGGCCTGGCCTGGCCTGGCCTGGCCTGGCCTGGCCTGGCCTGGCCTGGCCTGGCCTGGCCTGGCCTGGCCTGGCCTGGCCTGGCCTGGCCTGGCCTGGCCTGGCCTGGCCTGGCCTGGCCTGGCCTGGCCTGGCCTGGCCTGGCCTGGCCTGGCCTGGCCTGGCCTGGCCTGGCCTGGCCTGGCCTGGCCTGGCCTGGCCTGGCCTGGCCTGGCCTGGCCTGGCCTGGCCTGGCCTGGCCTGGCCTGGCCTGGCCTGGCCTGGCCTGGCCTGGCCTGGCCTGGCCTGGCCTGGCCTGGCCTGGCCTGGCCTGGCCTGGCCTGGCCTGGCCTGGCCTGGCCTGGCCTGGCCTGGCCTGGCCTGGCCTGGCCTGGCCTGGCCTGGCCTGGCCTGGCCTGGCCTGGCCTGGCCTGGCCTGGCCTGGCCTGGCCTGGCCTGGCCTGGCCTGGCCTGGCCTGGCCTGGCCTGGCCTGGCCTGGCCTGGCCTGGCCTGGCCTGGCCTGGCCTGGCCTGGCCTGGCCTGGCCTGGCCTGGCCTGGCCTGGCCTGGCCTGGCCTGGCCTGGCCTGGCCTGGCCTGGCCTGGCCTGGCCTGGCCTGGCCTGGCCTGGCCTGGCCTGGCCTGGCCTGGCCTGGCCTGGCCTGGCCTGGCCTGGCCTGGCCTGGCCTGGCCTGGCCTGGCCTGGCCTGGCCTGGCCTGGCCTGGCCTGGCCTGGCCTGGCCTGGCCTGGCCTGGCCTGGCCTGGCCTGGCCTGGCCTGGCCTGGCCTGGCCTGGCCTGGCCTGGCCTGGCCTGGCCTGGCCTGGCCTGGCCTGGCCTGGCCTGGCCTGGCCTGGCCTGGCCTGGCCTGGCCTGGCCTGGCCTGGCCTGGCCTGGCCTGGCCTGGCCTGGCCTGGCCTGGCCTGGCCTGGCCTGGCCTGGCCTGGCCTGGCCTGGCCTGGCCTGGCCTGGCCTGGCCTGGCCTGGCCTGGCCTGGCCTGGCCTGGCCTGGCCTGGCCTGGCCTGGCCTGGCCTGGCCTGGCCTGGCCTGGCCTGGCCTGGCCTGGCCTGGCCTGGCCTGGCCTGGCCTGGCCTGGCCTGGCCTGGCCTGGCCTGGCCTGGCCTGGCCTGGCCTGGCCTGGCCTGGCCTGGCCTGGCCTGGCCTGGCCTGGCCTGGCCTGGCCTGGCCTGGCCTGGCCTGGCCTGGCCTGGCCTGGCCTGGCCTGGCCTGGCCTGGCCTGGCCTGGCCTGGCCTGGCCTGGCCTGGCCTGGCCTGGCCTGGCCTGGCCTGGCCTGGCCTGGCCTGGCCTGGCCTGGCCTGGCCTGGCCTGGCCTGGCCTGGCCTGGCCTGGCCTGGCCTGGCCTGGCCTGGCCTGGCCTGGCCTGGCCTGGCCTGGCCTGGCCTGGCCTGGCCTGGCCTGGCCTGGCCTGGCCTGGCCTGGCCTGGCCTGGCCTGGCCTGGCCTGGCCTGGCCTGGCCTGGCCTGGCCTGGCCTGGCCTGGCCTGGCCTGGCCTGGCCTGGCCTGGCCTGGCCTGGCCTGGCCTGGCCTGGCCTGGCCTGGCCTGGCCTGGCCTGGCCTGGCCTGGCCTGGCCTGGCCTGGCCTGGCCTGGCCTGGCCTGGCCTGGCCTGGCCTGGCCTGGCCTGGCCTGGCCTGGCCTGGCCTGGCCTGGCCTGGCCTGGCCTGGCCTGGCCTGGCCTGGCCTGGCCTGGCCTGGCCTGGCCTGGCCTGGCCTGGCCTGGCCTGGCCTGGCCTGGCCTGGCCTGGCCTGGCCTGGCCTGGCCTGGCCTGGCCCTGGCCTGGCCTGGCCTGGCCTGGCCTGGCCTGGCCTGGCCTGGCCTGGCCTGGCCTGGCCTGGCCTGGCCTGGCCTGGCCTGGCCTGGCCTGGCCTGGCCTGGCCTGGCCTGGCCTGGCCTGGCCTGGCCTGGCCTGGCCTGGCCTGGCCTGGCCTGGCCTGGCCTGGCCTGGCCTGGCCTGGCCTGGCCTGGCCTGGCCTGGCCTGGCCTGGCCTGGCCTGGCCTGGCCTGGCCTGGCCTGGCCTGGCCTGGCCTGGCCTGGCCTGGCCTGGCCTGGCCTGGCCTGGCCTGGCCTGGCCTGGCCTGGCCTGGCCTGGCCTGGCCTGGCCTGGCCTGGCCTGGCCTGGCCTGGCCTGGCCTGGCCTGGCCTGGCCTGGCCTGGCCTGGCCTGGCCTGGCCTGGCCTGGCCTGGCCTGGCCTGGCCTGGCCTGGCCTGGCCTGGCCTGGCCTGGCCTGGCCTGGCCTGGCCTGGCCTGGCCTGGCCTGGCCTGGCCTGGCCTGGCCTGGCCTGGCCTGGCCTGGCCTGGCCTGGCCTGGCCTGGCCTGGCCTGGCCTGGCCTGGCCTGGCCTGGCCTGGCCTGGCCTGGCCTGGCCTGGCCTGGCCTGGCCTGGCCTGGCCTGGCCTGGCCTGGCCTGGCCTGGCCTGGCCTGGCCTGGCCTGGCCTGGCCTGGCCTGGCCTGGCCTGGCCTGGCCTGGCCTGGCCTGGCCTGGCCTGGCCTGGCCTGGCCTGGCCTGGCCTGGCCTGGCCTGGCCTGGCCTGGCCTGGCCTGGCCTGGCCTGGCCTGGCCTGGCCTGGCCTGGCCTGGCCTGGCCTGGCCTGGCCTGGCCTGGCCTGGCCTGGCCTGGCCTGGCCTGGCCTGGCCTGGCCTGGCCTGGCCTGGCCTGGCCTGGCCTGGCCTGGCCTGGCCTGGCCTGGCCTGGCCTGGCCTGGCCTGGCCTGGCCTGGCCTGGCCTGGCCTGGCCTGGCCTGGCCTGGCCTGGCCTGGCCTGGCCTGGCCTGGCCTGGCCTGGCCTGGCCTGGCCTGGCCTGGCCTGGCCTGGCCTGGCCTGGCCTGGCCTGGCCTGGCCTGGCCTGGCCTGGCCTGGCCTGGCCTGGCCTGGCCTGGCCTGGCCTGGCCTGGCCTGGCCTGGCCTGGCCTGGCCTGGCCTGGCCTGGCCTGGCCTGGCCTGGCCTGGCCTGGCCTGGCCTGGCCTGGCCTGGCCTGGCCTGGCCTGGCCTGGCCTGGCCTGGCCTGGCCTGGCCTGGCCTGGCCTGGCCTGGCCTGGCCTGGCCTGGCCTGGCCTGGCCTGGCCTGGCCTGGCCTGGCCTGGCCTGGCCTGGCCTGGCCTGGCCTGGCCTGGCCTGGCCTGGCCTGGCCTGGCCTGGCCTGGCCTGGCCTGGCCTGGCCTGGCCTGGCCTGGCCTGGCCTGGCCTGGCCTGGCCTGGCCTGGCCTGGCCTGGCCTGGCCTGGCCTGGCCTGGCCTGGCCTGGCCTGGCCTGGCCTGGCCTGGCCTGGCCTGGCCTGGCCTGGCCTGGCCTGGCCTGGCCTGGCCTGGCCTGGCCTGGCCTGGCCTGGCCTGGCCTGGCCTGGCCTGGCCTGGCCTGGCCTGGCCTGGCCTGGCCTGGCCTGGCCTGGCCTGGCCTGGCCTGGCCTGGCCTGGCCTGGCCTGGCCTGGCCTGGCCTGGCCTGGCCTGGCCTGGCCTGGCCTGGCCTGGCCTGGCCTGGCCTGGCCTGGCCTGGCCTGGCCTGGCCTGGCCTGGCCTGGCCTGGCCTGGCCTGGCCTGGCCTGGCCTGGCCTGGCCTGGCCTGGCCTGGCCTGGCCTGGCCTGGCCTGGCCTGGCCTGGCCTGGCCTGGCCTGGCCTGGCCTGGCCTGGCCTGGCCTGGCCTGGCCTGGCCTGGCCTGGCCTGGCCTGGCCTGGCCTGGCCTGGCCTGGCCTGGCCTGGCCTGGCCTGGCCTGGCCTGGCCTGGCCTGGCCTGGCCTGGCCTGGCCTGGCCTGGCCTGGCCTGGCCTGGCCTGGCCTGGCCTGGCCTGGCCTGGCCTGGCCTGGCCTGGCCTGGCCTGGCCTGGCCTGGCCTGGCCTGGCCTGGCCTGGCCTGGCCTGGCCTGGCCTGGCCTGGCCTGGCCTGGCCTGGCCTGGCCCTGGCCTGGCCTGGCCTGGCCTGGCCTGGCCTGGCCTGGCCTGGCCTGGCCTGGCCTGGCCTGGCCTGGCCTGGCCTGGCCTGGCCTGGCCCTGGCCTGGCCTGGCCCTGGCCTGGCCTGGCCTGGCCTGGCCTGGCCTGGCCTGGCCTGGCCTGGCTTCTGGCCTGGCCCTGGCCTGGCCTGGCCTGGCCTGGCCCTGGCCTGGCCTGGCCTGGCCTGGCCTGGCCTGGCCTGGCCTGGCCTGGCCTGGCCTGGCCTGGCCTGGCCTGGCCTGGCCTGGCCTGGCCTGGCCTGGCCTGGCCTGGCCTGGCCTGGCCTGGCCTGGCCTGGCCTGGCCTGGCCTGGCCTGGCCTGGCCTGGCCTGGCCCTGGCCTGGCCTGGCCTGGCCTGGCCTGGCCTGGCCTGGCCTGGCCTGGCCTGGCCTGGCCTGGCCTGGCCTGGCCTGGCCTGGCCTGGCCTGGCCTGGCCTGGCCTGGCCTGGCCTGGCCTGGCCTGGCCTGGCCTGGCCTGGCCTGGCCCTGGCCTGGCCTGGCCTGGCCTGGCCTGGCCTGGCCTGGCCTGGCCTGGCCTGGCCTGGCCTGGCCTGGCCCTGGCCTGGCCCTGGCCTGGCCTGGCCTGGCCTGGCCTGGCCTGGCCTGGCCTGGCCTGGCCTGGCCTGGCCTGGCCTGGCCTGGCCTGGCCTGGCCTGGCCTGGCCTGGCCTGGCCTGGCCTGGCCTGGCCTGGCCTGGCCTGGCCTGGCCTGGCCTGGCCTGGCCTGGCCTGGCCTGGCCTGGCCTGGCCTGGCCTGGCCTGGCCTGGCCTGGCCTGGCCTGGCCTGGCCTGGCCTGGCCTGGCCTGGCCTGGCCTGGCCTGGCCTGGCCTGGCCTGGCCTGGCCTGGCCTGGCCTGGCCTGGCCTGGCCTGGCCTGGCCTGGCCTGGCCTGGCCTGGCCTGGCCTGGCCTGGCCTGGCCTGGCCTGGCCTGGCCTGGCCTGGCCTGGCCTGGCCTGGCCTGGCCTGGCCTGGCCTGGCCTGGCCTGGCCTGGCCTGGCCTGGCCTGGCCTGGCCTGGCCTGGCCTGGCCTGGCCTGGCCTGGCCTGGCCTGGCCTGGCCTGGCCTGGCCTGGCCCTGGCCTGGCCTGGCCTGGCCTGGCCTGGCCTGGCCTGGCCTGGCCTGGCCTGGCCTGGCCTGGCCTGGCCTGGCCTGGCCTGGCCTGGCCTGGCCTGGCCTGGCCTGGCCTGGCCTGGCCTGGCCTGGCCTGGCCTGGCCTGGCCTGGCCTGGCCTGGCCTGGCCTGGCCTGGCCTGGCCTGGCCTGGCCTGGCCTGGCCTGGCCTGGCCTGGCCTGGCCTGGCCTGGCCTGGCCTGGCCTGGCCTGGCCTGGCCTGGCCTGGCCTGGCCTGGCCTGGCCCTGGCCTGGCCTGGCCTGGCCTGGCCTGGCCTGGCCTGGCCTGGCCTGGCCTGGCCTGGCCTGGCCTGGCCTGGCCTGGCCTGGCCTGGCCTGGCCTGGCCTGGCCTGGCCTGGCCTGGCCTGGCCTGGCCTGGCCTGGCCTGGCCTGGCCTGGCCTGGCCTGGCCTGGCCTGGCCTGGCCTGGCCTGGCCTGGCCTGGCCTGGCCTGGCCTGGCCTGGCCTGGCCTGGCCTGGCCTGGCCTGGCCTGGCCTGGCCTGGCCTGGCCTGGCCTGGCCTGGCCTGGCCTGGCCTGGCCTGGCCTGGCCTGGCCTGGCCTGGCCTGGCCTGGCCTGGCCTGGCCTGGCCTGGCCTGGCCTGGCCTGGCCTGGCCTGGCCTGGCCTGGCCTGGCCTGGCCTGGCCTGGCCTGGCCTGGCCTGGCCTGGCCTGGCCTGGCCTGGCCTGGCCTGGCCTGGCCTGGCCTGGCCTGGCCTGGCCTGGCCTGGCCTGGCCTGGCCTGGCCTGGCCTGGCCTGGCCTGGCCTGGCCTGGCCTGGCCCTGGCCTGGCCTGGCCTGGCCTGGCCTGGCCTGGCCTGGCCTGGCCTGGCCTGGCCTGGCCTGGCCTGGCCTGGCCTGGCCTGGCCTGGCCTGGCCTGGCCTGGCCTGGCCTGGCCTGGCCTGGCCTGGCCTGGCCTGGCCTGGCCTGGCCTGGCCTGGCCTGGCCTGGCCTGGCCTGGCCTGGCCTGGCCTGGCCTGGCCTGGCCTGGCCTGGCCTGGCCTGGCCTGGCCTGGCCTGGCCTGGCCTGGCCTGGCCTGGCCTGGCCTGGCCTGGCCTGGCCTGGCCTGGCCTGGCCTGGCCTGGCCTGGCCTGGCCTGGCCTGGCCTGGCCTGGCCTGGCCTGGCCTGGCCTGGCCTGGCCTGGCCTGGCCTGGCCTGGCCTGGCCTGGCCTGGCCTGGCCTGGCCTGGCCTGGCCTGGCCTGGCCTGGCCTGGCCTGGCCTGGCCTGGCCTGGCCTGGCCTGGCCTGGCCTGGCCTGGCCTGGCCTGGCCTGGCCTGGCCTGGCCTGGCCTGGCCCTGGCCTGGCCTGGCCTGGCCTGGCCTGGCCTGGCCTGGCCTGGCCTGGCCTGGCCTGGCCTGGCCTGGCCTGGCCTGGCCTGGCCTGGCCTGGCCTGGCCTGGCCTGGCCTGGCCTGGCCTGGCCTGGCCTGGCCTGGCCTGGCCTGGCCTGGCCTGGCCTGGCCTGGCCTGGCCTGGCCTGGCCTGGCCTGGCCTGGCCTGGCCTGGCCTGGCCTGGCCTGGCCTGGCCTGGCCTGGCCTGGCCTGGCCTGGCCTGGCCTGGCCTGGCCTGGCCTGGCCTGGCCTGGCCTGGCCTGGCCTGGCCTGGCCTGGCCTGGCCTGGCCTGGCCTGGCCTGGCCTGGCCTGGCCTGGCCTGGCCTGGCCTGGCCTGGCCTGGCCTGGCCTGGCCTGGCCTGGCCTGGCCTGGCCTGGCCTGGCCTGGCCTGGCCTGGCCTGGCCTGGCCTGGCCTG